>NC_066531.1:5885695-5974833 GCF_024679095.1 Eriocheir sinensis
CAAATTAAAAGCATATGGATCACTGCGTAATGTGTGATTACTTTTTCCTATAATTATGATTTCTTATTACCTACAAGAAAGTAACATACCTTCTTGTATAATGGCTTGCTGGAATGCGTACACGTGTCCAGAAAGGCCATTTCGAATCTCTTTAGAAACACAAAAAACTTTTAAAAATATTCCTTTTTACTGTCAATGAACACTGTTACATACACAAACAAAAATAAAGGGTGTAAAATTGCTCAAAAGAGCAAGCGTAATATATACGTACTAAACACTTCCCTAAGAGGTACGTATATATATATATATATATATATATATATATATATATATATATATATATATATATATATATATATATATATATATATATATATATATATATATATATATATATATATATATATATATATATATATATATATATATATATATATATATATATATATATATATATATATATATATATATATATATATATATATATATATATATATATATATATATATATATATATATATATATATATATATATATATATATATATATATATATATATATATATATATATATATATATATATATATATATATATATATATATATATATATATATATATATATATATATATATATATATATATATATATATATACACTAAACATTGTACGGGTTAAGCAAAGGAAGCAGCTCGAGGGCAAGGGCACAAACAAATAAAACCAAATACAAATCACTGCTCCAATAAAGAGTTAAGAGGAGAGGACAATTTGTGGAGGTGTCCTGATCAATATTCTCCTCTTGAAATAGTTTGTTGTAGGCAGGAGGAAAAACAGATGAAGGAAGATTGCTCCAGAGTTTACCAGTGTAAGGGCTGAAAGAGTGAAAATGCTGCTGGTTAACTATTGCATAAAGGATTTATTTGGACAGTAAAAGGATGAGCTCCCACCAGGGGATGGCCACGGCAGACGAGTTTCCATCTCTCCAGACACTCCCTTGCTTTCTCAAAGTTTCAAAGACCTTTCACCGCTCTCCCTAACGTACTCTTGCACCCTATCTCCATTTCACTGGAGATTTTCTCTAACATTCCCTCCCTCTCACTCACATATAGACCTGGTCTTCTTACTCTCCTCACTTCGCTCCATGTGATCAAACCACTTTAAAGTCTGTCCCTTCACTTCTTCCCCTCATCCCCATGACCTATTCCAAAACGCTCACACACTCTTGCATTACTCATTGCAGCCATTCTAGTCACACCACATGCACTTCTCAAAAAACTCCTTTCCACTGCCTGCACTCTAGACCTATTGACTTTCATGTTTCACTAGCATATGTGAGGGTTGGTACTATTACTGTATTTCTCAAATCCCTCTTTACCTCCATGCTCACACTTCTGCCATTCATGATACGTCGCAAAGACTCTACCACCCTTCTTCCTTGCAATGCCCTTTCTCTTGTCTCTCCCTCCATACCCCAATGCTTGCACATAACTAATCCAAGGTATTTACACTCATCACTCAAAATTATTTTGCATTTTTTTTCACAAAAAAATAATCATTCTCTACTTCAATTACCTTATCCCACCCATGAAACCAAATTAAATACATATTTGTACCTTTAGTTGCACATATGAGTCTGGTACGAAATGAAACAGGAGCAAATAACATCAGTACCAAAGGTCTTTACTCAATATCACAGTCGAGATGAACGAATAGACCCAAAACAGGGTTTGTATACAATGTATACAAAACCTACATCAATATTGCACATTAAATAGCTTGTCCTGTTTGAACAGTGTCCAGTAACAGTGGCACAACTTACAAGTAACTGTGCCATGCATAGTTCTGACAATAGTATGCATGATAAAAAGACTACCACAGCCTATCACAGGAGTTGCAGATATCACATGCAAATGTAACACAATATATTGACTAGGTGACATGAATGACACTTATGTATATCACAGTGATTCCCAATATCACACATACATAATACATAAATATATTCAATGGCTATTTGTGTTTGTGACATGAACAACACACATGTATATCACAGTGATTATTCCAAAGCTTTTGACTTCACATTATAAAAATATAACAGTTCTCTTACTTATCCACATTATAAAAATATAAATGTTCTCTTACTTATCCTACCTGTGAAACATAAGTAAATACATATTTGTACCTTTACTTGCGAGCATTTAACATCAGTACCAAAGTTCTATACTCCATAACACAATATATTGACTAGGTGACATGAATGAATGATACATATGTATATCACAGTGATTCCCAATATCACACATACATCCTCCTTCAAGGTGTAGGAGTTCTGTAGGCTTTGCTCTTCACCCGTCACTGACGGTGGGCTCGCCCAACGTGAAGGCATCGGGAAAGTCCACCGCACAGTTGGGTCTTTGGCTAGTCGGGGGATAAATCCCCTGGCTACCCAGAGTACGTCAATGGACCGTATATATCTGGTGGCGACTGAGACAGGTATTGTTTTGACTTAACTCGGTTCCTCTTTTCTATTTGCGAAAAATAATAATGGCTGTCGTTTGAGCCTTATGTCCAAACGTGGTACCTGCTGATAGAAAAATGCATTTATGCTTTGTTGGTAAGGTTTTGTTTGCGTCTGTGTGTGTGACCGCACTGAGGGCGAATGTGTGGCCACAGTCTCTGAGCGGCCCAAACGTCAAAACACAGCTTGGGGAGGTTTCGTATTTTTTTGCCCAGCTGCTTAAAATGATTGAACTTGCTGTTGAATAATTGTTAGTGTTAAATTTGTAGCTATTTTGACTTCTGGCCTTGAGATAAGAGATTTACAGACATCCTCTCCAGCGAGAGGGCGTCTGTAAACACTTATCTTAAGACCAGAGGTCAAAATAGCTACGAACAATTATTTAACAGCAAGTTAAATAATTTTTAAGCTACTGGAGAGCAAAATAAAGCCCTGGGCAAAAAAAATACGAAACCTCCCAAGCTATGTTTTGTCCGTTTGGGCCGCTCAGGAGACTGCAGCCTGCGGCACATTCGCCCCTCACTGGTCACACACACCACACACAGACGCAAGCCTTAAAATCTGACCAGCAAAGGGTAAATTTTTTTTTTTTTCTACCAGCAGGTACCACATTTGGCTCCAAACGACAGCCAGTATTATTTTTTTCTGAAATAGAAAAAAGGAACTGAGTTAAGTTAAAACAGTACTTGTCTCCGAGTCGCCGCCGGATAGCCAATACGGTCCATTGCAGAGACCTCAAGTTGTCAAACATGAGGTCTCTGCAGGCGGGTGCTGCAGATAAACATGCACATTACTGTGGCAGTTTACCTGCAGCACACCGCATAGCAGCTGCAATCTCCGAACCAGCGCGAGCAATCGCTTGCTCCAACCTGTTGGTCATCCTTTCCACCGAAGTGTTGAGTGTCTTCTGCACTTCAATCATCTGCTCCAGTAGGTTAATGTCCTGTGCAGGATGTTGTGCAGTTCTCCGGTGGCTGGCTAAGGGTGGAGGTGGCTGGCTGGGCGGGTAGGAGGTGGCTGGCTGGGCGTGGGCAGAGTGTGGCTGGCTGGGCGGGTAGGGAGGTGGCTGGCTGGCAGGAGTGGCTGGCTGGGCGGGTGGGAGTGTGTGGCTGGCTGGCGGTGGGTGGTGGGGTGTTGAGGGCCTGGGCCTTGATGGCTGTCGTTTGGTGCCATAAATGCCCCATGAAAATGGTCATTTAGGGCTTTGCAGGTAGGTATAACCTCGGTGTGGTGTGTGTCCACTGAGGGGCGAATGTGACCTCCTCCACAGGTGTTGAGCATCCCAAACATTCTGTAAGAAAAACACAACATATAAATGTTTGCAGCTATTATTAAACTTGCTGTTGAATAATTGCTAGTTGAAATACTATGCTATTTGAGTGCCTCTGGCCTTAAGATAAGAATTAAATAACATCCTCTCCAGAATTAAGACTAAAATATCTTAAGACCAGTATTAGGTCTATTAAAAAACAATTATTTGACAGCGTTAAATCATTTTTTTTAGGCTACTGTAAAGCAAAATAAACAATCTTGGGCAAAAAAAATACATTTTGACCTCCCAAGCTGTATGTGTCCATTTCTCAAGAGAGTGTATGTGTAGTTCGCCCTCACTGTACACATAACAATATTAAAATCTGACAAAGGGTAAATCCTTTTTTTCTACCAGCAGGTACCACATATTGATCAAACGACAGCCAGTATTATTTTGTCTCAAATAGAAAAAAGGAACTGAGTTAAGTCAAAACAATTGTCTCTGAGGCCTCCACAGGATAGCCACATGACAATTTCTTCCGCCACTTGTCAAACATGTGTCTCTGGGACCTGAGAAGAAAGCAAAGATAATGCAACATTTGTGGCAGTTTATATGCACGCATCATCCCCCTGCAGCTGCAATCTCTGAACCAGCGCGAGCAATTGCTTGCTCCAGCCTGTCGGTCATCCTCTCCACATGAAGTGTTGAGTCTTCTGCACTTCAAACATCTGCTCCAGTGGTTAATGTCCATCAGGATGTTGCAGTTCCTGATGGCTGGGTCCTGGGAGTGTTCCTCTGGGCAGGTGGGAGTGTGGCTGTTTGAATTTGGTTTAACTGGCTGGATGTCGGGTGGGATGGCTGGGCAGGTGGAGTGTCTGGCTGGCTGGGAATGGGAGAATGTGGCTGGGCAGGTGGGAGTGTCTGGCTGGCAAGGATGGGAGCTGGCTGGGCGGATGGGAGTGTGGCTTCAGCCTCAGAGAAGTTGGTGACAGGGGCCCCTCCATTCCTGAAAGTGCCTGTAATTAGTATGCTACCTAAATCCCACTAAATGCATAAATCATACCATCCACTGGTATAACCTCTGTGGTGGGCTGCACCTGCCTCCACTCCTCTTCCTCCTCCTCCTCCTCCTCCTCCTCCTCTACAGGTGTTGCAGCATCCTGGTATTCTGTAAGGAAATCACAACATATAAATGCTGTACAGCGGTATTATTAAACCATTGCTAAGTTCCTACACCCTCCCGGGAGCCTTGAGGAATTTATGCCTCCTAGTGCCTAGATACTAAATATAATAAATTAAATTAATATTTACTGTAGAATTAAGACTAAAAATATATAACAAGTATTAGGTCTATTTCAAATGTGAAACTTGCTCCTAACGTATTGTGTTTTAGGTTGTAAATGTATATTACAACAATATAACTAATGTGTATACATTTTGACTTTCTGGTGTACACTGTGTAGTTAGCACAAGATATTATATGTGTAGTTAGTATTACACATAACAAAATTCAATGGTTAATCGTTATCATTCAGTAAGAATCATATTTCTGATCATAACGTAAATATATTTTTATGCCTCACCCTGTGTCAGCGCCAATTGGTCTGGGTTTGGAATCCCACGATGGCCCATGATGGCCTCCGCAGGAATTAAGCCTAGCACAATTTCATCTGCCACTGAGTAAGGTGTCTTCTGTGCTGGGCCGCCACCTAAGAAGAAAGGAAAATGATGAACGGTAATATTTTGCAGGCAGTTTATATGACGTTAACATCATCCCCCTGACTACCTTACACTGTTAATAAGAGAGGGAGATATTTGCCCGAAAAATTTGGCTTGGTTAGTATCAGCACATATCAAAGAATAAAAAACATATTTTGTATATCATAATGCTCTCCAGTGATAATCTATCAACATACCTGTTCCTTTTTGATAATGAAGGTCCTTCGCCCTTTCTCTCTTGACGTCGGACTTGAAGTGTTTGAATTTTGTTTTAATTTCTTCGATGTAGCGGTGAACCCGCTCCACTGCATTCACAGCTTCTTGGACCTCTGCCCAGGCTGCCAATTTTGTGTAATGGGTTGTCCCCGCAGACAATTTACCAAAAAGGATATTATAATTGTCACGGATGGCCGTGACCATTGCCAACACTTCAGCCTCGGAGAAGTTGGCCTTACGGAGTTTCTTCCCCTCCATTCCTGAAAGTGGTGTAACATGTAATTACTATGCAGTACCTAAACTTTTCCCACAAACATGTTACCCCTTCTATCATCCTTCTGACTCCTTCCTAGCTGGGATGGAAGTTTTTTGGGCTTAGCTCTGACTACAATAACCACTAGACCACGGAGGCTATAATCACATTTTCTTGCCACAGCGCTACCAAACCTAACACTGATTATATAATCTGTTTTAGGCTTTCTTTCTAACACAACTTGTTCATATTGTAATTAAATGCATGCATAGCACTGTACAGCCTTATTTATTATGTACATTCTTTTACACAATTTCAAATATTAATTAGCTGACAAAATCATAAAAATAATCTCAACACTGTATGACCCATTGGATTATCCAACTATTTGATTAAATTAATTTAAAGGTAGTAAATAGCTGACATGTCAGAGGAGGCGAGAGGTGTTGAGTGTGTGGCAAAGTGTGGGGCTGGGCTCACCCCGCACCCGCCAGTTTCTCGTGGAAATACTCAGCCATACCCTGCTCTATCTATAATATACATAGAACACTAAAGTAGCATGTGCACTGAAGTCTCATCAATCCCCCTTTTGTAGTGTGGCAATTTCCCTGATGGGCGAGCCTCCCATAACTCCCTCTGCTACATCGCCTACTATGTAAACGTGTTTTACCTCCCATCTAGAGATATCAAAACTCTATGTAGCTCCTGACTCTTCCTATTCAACATAAACGCATTGCCTACTTACTATGGCAGTTTCCAGCAAAGTAGTCAGCTCTTCAACCAATATATATTGTATTAGTAAACCACATTTTAGCTAGGCTGTACCAACTAGGGGAAATGCTTCCCTTTTGTGTCTTCTTGAGGAAGGGGCAAGTGAGGCGCAGATGGTCACGTCACGTCCTGGGAGAGGAGTTGGAGCAACAGTTGGAGCTGGGAAGAGCAGGACAGAGCTGGATGAGTTGGGGCTGGGAAGAGTAGGGTGTGTTGGGGCCTTGAAGGCAGGACAGGGCAGGGTGTGTTGAGCCTTGGAAGGGCAGGGCGGGGCAGGGTGTCGGGGCTTGGAAGGGCAGGGTGTTGGGGATGGGAAGGGCAGGGTGTGGCAGGGTGTTGGGGCTTGGAAGGGCAGGGTGGACCCAGAGCAGGGAGGGGCGGTAATCTCTGGTGAGGTCACTAGTCAGGTCAGTAGCTTGGAGGGTGAGTATACAATAGTCTGGTCAGGGAGATTAAATTAGGACAGAAACAGTTTATACCTCACAGGGAAGTCAGGTCAACAGGTAATTACCCGAGATGGATGAACTTTTCCCCAGGGTAATAAAGGAATGTGAAACAGAGATAAGTGGGCAGTTAACATAAGTATTTAGGAAGTCACTAGACACATAACATATTAACTCTAAATTACTTTATTCTACTTACAGCAATTTAAATATAAATACTTATTTCACTTATATACATATAAGTCATTATATTTTATAACTAGTCTTTACTTAATGCAATCAACACACATTCCAGCTCATGAACCATATGGCTAACCCTTAGCACCCCGCGGCGACCGCGCTGTACATCGCTGCGGAGGAGCATCCTAGCGGGGAGCAAACTCGCGACGCGACCCGTGACTTACAACCGTCTCCGGGGGTAAGTTACCACCATGTTTGAGCATCCGGCGCCAGGGCTCCAGACTCACGAGGCAGATAAGGTGTGGCTCCCTCTTCGCCTACCTACAGCTAAGTACATATTTTGCATAGGATGTTTTAAGATAGCCAGCTAGGTTGCTGTGTGCCTGGGACTAATTAATTATTCTTAATTTCCAGCGATTTTTTTTGTTGCTTTCAATAAACTTAAGAGCAGGTTTTATCTGGCTTTTGCTTACCCTATGAGAGATGTGACTGGTCAGATATTTAAATAATAATAAGGACTAGAGGGGATGTGAGTCTGAGACCTCAATTTTCAGATATTTTATTTTATATTTTTTTATTGCTGATAATTTACGGGATTTTCGGAAGTCCAGACCTTTCAAGAACCCCACATTCACCTAGAAGGACTTGAGTGTGTGGTAGTCTCGGAAGCAGTACCCGAGGTACAGTCCCACATTGCATTCACTGCACATTGTGGTGACAAGCTTACGCTTCTTTGGTCCTTTCTGTGTAGTTCTACAGACAATACATTCCCGCTGTCCTTTCCCTGATGGCTTACTTGGTCGGGGAGGAACATGACTTGGGTAGTGGAGTTTCAATGCATCGATGAACTGGAGGCGTTCCACAGATTCCCTGGACGCGTGACTGTCGGCCTGGCCGGGAATGTATTGGTAAGACTGTACCATATTTCTCCAGGGTTTGAGTTGCGACAGTCTTGCTGAACTCCCGAAGATATGATCGTTCTCCTGTTTTTGTCATGTACATGTTGTATGCATTCAAGATGCAAACATCAAGGAAGTTGAAGAACACCTTTCTGACCACTTTTGTGGTTTTCTGAGGCTGTCAACATTTTGTCGCTTTTGTCTACAAGCCTCATATTTTTATTATAATTTATGACAGCATCCGGCTTGAAAATGTTTTCTCTTGTTTGCCAGTGACGTTTGCCTGTGTCTACCATCCTGCCTGTGTGCACAATGGAGATCATGTGTACTTCTCTTTTGTCATGCCACTTGATCACTAGCATGTCATTGCTTTGATATTTCTTTACATCTCCTTTTCTTGTTCTATCAAATTTGGGCAAAGATTTTCTATTTGCCTTTACTGTTCCCACTGTGCCAGTGTTATGATGGTCCAGCAAATATTTTGCCAGAGCAGGACTGGTATACCAGTTATTAGTGTACAAAATATGTCCTTTATCAAGATAATCCTGCATCAGGTGATCCACAACTGCACCTGAGAACTTCAAAGGATGGTTTCTGGGGATGTCAATGTCACTGGCTGTGTAGATGCATAGGTCTAACACAATGCCAGTTTCACATTCACAAAGTACAAACAACTTCACTCCAAAGCGGTGACGTTTTGATGGTATGTACTGTTTGTTCCCTTGAAGATAATTAGTGGCTCATCAATAACAAGGTTCTGAAATGGCTTGAAAAGAGCCTTGTACATATTTGTCATGTATTCCAGCACTGGTCTTATTTTCCATAATGGATCATCAGACTCTTCGTCATTGTTTACAGAATGAAGAAATTTGAGAATTTTTGTGTATCTGTCCCTGGTCATATACATATGAAAAACTGGCATGAAGAAACAATCACCTCTTTTCCAGTTGTCAAATCTCACTTTTGTTTTAATGACACAACATAGAAAGAACAAAGAACGTGAGAAGTTCAAGTCCTGCCCTGTGGAACACCACTGTTAATAGGTTTAGGGGAAGAACAGTGACCGTCTACCACAGCAGAGATAGAATGGCCAGTGAGGAAACTGGAGATAATAGAATAGAGACAAGGATATAATCCGAAAGAGGACAGTTTAGAAAGCAAAGAGTTGTGCCAGACTCTATCGAAAGTTTTCAGTATGTCTAGAGCAACTGAGAAAGTTTCACCGAAACGACTGAGAGAGGATGACCATGAGTCAGTTAAAAGAGCAAGAAGATCGCCAGTAGAACGCCCCTTGCGGAACCCATACTGGCGATCAGATAGAAGGTCAGAAGTGGAGAGGTGCTTTTGAATCTTCCGGATAAGGATTGATTCAAAAGCTTTAGAGTAGTTTGTAGGGAGAAAGTAGGGAGACACCTACCGAAACGGCCGTAAGCCACTCCCGGTGAGGTATATATGGGAAGGGAGGAGGGTGCTGAAGCCTTCCAAAGACCCCTTCCATGTCCTCGGTTTCCGTTTCCCTATTGTCTCATCAACACTCACTAGAGAGTAGTTCAGCATGCTCTCTAATGATAGCTCCTCTCTCTTTCCACACCAAACTACATTCACACAACATACACACTTTTTCCCAAAATTTGACAAATTTATAATGGTGCAATTAAGCAATGCCTCGGGGTCTCCACCTGGGGGGGGGGAGGGGCATAAATTCCCCCAGGGAGGACTCCAATTCAGGGTGTCGACTTGAGAGGTGTTTTGATAACTCCTCGAACCTCTTTCTTATTAATTTCTGCAACATTCGCGGTCTTCGTTCTAATTTCCATTCTATGGAACATCATCTGTCCTCCTTAAACCTCCTCCTCCTCTTCCTCACCGAAACACAGGTCTCTGAGGCTACTGATGGCAATCTCTACTCTGTTCCCTCCTACTATCTCTATCCTAAATTTCAATCCAAAGTTGGCTGTTGCGTCTACGCACGCAACGACATCACTTGCTTTCGTGCCCACGACCTTGACTATTCAGAATTTTCCACCATCTGGCTAAGACTTCATTGTCATTGTATTACTAAATACATATGTGTTGTTTAGCTCTCACCTAACTCTACTAACTATGTAAAATTCTCTGACTACTTAAACTCTAAAGTGGAGCACATCTTGACCTACTCCCCCTTCGCTGAAATCTCCATCCTATGAGATTTCAATATTCACCACCAACTTTGGGTTTCATCCTCCTTCACTGACCAGCCTGGTGAACATGCCTACAATTTTGCAATCTTCAACGATCTAGAGCAGTTGGTTCAGCACCCTACACGTATTCCCGACCGTCTTGGAGACAGGCCCAACATACTATACGATTTCCTTACCTCAAACCCTTCTGCTTACTCTGTCAAACTGTTCTCTCCGTTGGGCACCTCCGATCACAACCTTATCCTGTATCCTGTCCTTTCGCTCCTGTTCAGCCTCTGGACCAACCGAAGAGTCGATGCTTCTGGCATTTTGCTTCCGTTCGGTGGGACGACCTGAGGATGTACTTCTCCGATTTCCCGTCGGAAGATCACTGCTTCCAGGAGAGAGACCCCTCTGTGTGTGCCCAGCGCATCATAGAGGTGATTGTCTTTGTAATGGAGGCATACATTCCACGTACTTTCTTTACTCCTCAAGCTAAAAAGCCTTGGTTTAATCACGCTTATTATCGTGCTATCAAAGATCAAAGATAGAGAGGCAGCTAACCCTGATCTTTACATTTCTGCCCTTAATCGTGCCAAATCTATTCTTCGACTCACCAAATGCTCTTTCATCCATAGGAAATGTCAAAACCTTGCGTTTTCTATTTCTTCCAGAGACTTCTGGCCAAATATGTCTGATCCAATTTCACTTCATCATTCCCGCCTCTCCTTAACCCTGACGGCAGCACTGCCGTCTCATTTATCCCTAAGGCTTAACTCTTAGCTCAAACTTTCTGTAAAAACTCTACTCTGGATGATTCTGGGCATATTTCTCCTACTCATACCCCTTCTGACTCCTTTATGCCTGTTATTAAGATTCTTAAAAATGACGTTTTCTTTGCCTTCTTAGGCCTCAATCCTCAAAAGCCTTATGGACCTGATGGAGTGCCTCCTATTGTCCCCAAAAACTGCTTTCGTGCTGACACCCTGCCTGGTCAAACTCTTTCGCCTCTGACAAAAAAACATCTACCTTTCCTTCCTGCTGGAAGTATGCCTTCATACAGCCTGTGCCTAAGAAGGGTGATCGTTCCAGTCCCTCAAACTACCATCCTATAGCTTTCTTTCTTTCTTGTCTATCTAAAGCTTTTGAATTAATCCTTAACCGGAAGATTCATAAGCATCTATCCACTTCTGACCTTCTTTTTGATCGCCAGTATGGGTCCCGCAAGGGGCGTTCTACTGGTGATCTTCTTGCTTTATTAACTGACTCTTGGTCATCCTCTCTAAGCCGTCTCGGTGCAACTTTTGCTTTAGCGTTAGACATATCAAAAGCCTTTGATAGGGTCTGGCACAAATATTTGCTTTCCAAACTACCCTCCTACGGTTTCTATCCTTCTCTCTGTATCTGTATCTTCAGTTTCCTCTCTGACCGATCTATCCCTGCTGTAGTAAACGGTCACTGTTCTTCCCCTAAACTTATCAACAGTGGTGTTCCTCAGGGCTCTGTGATATCTCCCACTCTCTTTCTCTTGTTCATTGATGATTTTCTTTCCAAAACGAACTGTCCTATCCATTCTTACTCCGATGACTCTACTCTGCATTACTCAACTTCTTTTGATAGAAGGCCAACTCAACAGGAACTAGACGATTCCAGGCTGGATGCTGCAGCACGCTTAACTTCAGACCTTACTATCATTTCCGATTGGGGCAAGACGAACCTGGTGTCCTTCAATGCCTCAAAAACTCAATTTCTTGACCTATCAACTTGACATAATCTTCCAAATACCTATCCCCTATTCTTTGACAACACTCAGACGTCACCTTCTCCAACACAAAACATCCTCGGTCTATCCTTAACTCAAAATCGCAACTGGAAACTCCATATCTCTTCTCTTACTAAATAAGCTTCCTCGAGGTTGGGCGTTCAGTATCGTCTCCGCCAGTTTTTCTCCCCCACACATATGCTGTCCATATAAATGGGCCTTGGCCGCCGTCGTATGGAATATACATCACATGTGTGGGGGGGCTCCACTCACACAACTCTCTTGGACAAAGAGAGTCTTCTACCTCTTAAATTCCGCCGCCATGTTGCCTCTCTATCTTCTATCGATATTTTCATGCTGACTGCTCTTTTGAACTTGCTAACTGCATGCCTCCCCCCCTCCCGCGGTCCCGGTACACTCGACGTTCTACTCTAGCTCATTTCTATCCTGTCCAAATCCCTCATGCAAGAGTTAACCAGCATCTTCACTCTTTCATCCCTTACTCTGGAACAGCCTTCCTCTGTTTATCCTCCTCTTCCTCTTCCTATTTATTCACTTCCTCCCCTTACTTTCTTCGTATCTTTCTCCTCTTCCTTCCACCTAATATATCTCTCTTCCGCATTAATATCACCTCTAGCAGCTTACTTCATTCTTTCTAAATCCGTTCTTTATATTTTAACCTTCCACTTTCATAATTCCACTTCAATCCGATGTTCCGTTTGTTTCACCAGTTTTCTTCGGTCTTCTCTTGTATCAGTCCTTTTAATAGTTTATTTTTTATATCTTCGGTTTTCTTTTTTATATAATCTCCTTCATCATTCTTTTCCATTACTAATAAATTTTCCGGCACTGGCAAAGCTACTGTTTCCTCCTCCTCCTCCCTCCCACTCTTCCTCATACCTAGGTGCTGCTCGTATACGAAATTCGCGCAAAATCAATTACCCCGTTATAAAATCGTATTAATCGTCAGCTGTTTCAAAAGAGTGGCTTCACCAATTTTCTGTCCAACGGTGATCACCAAAGGCGCGTTTAGAGGAAAAGTAAAGGTAAAGTTGGGGGCATACACTGTAGCAGCAGGTTTTCCCAGGTACCCATTTATTGACCAGCCCGAGAGGGAGGATGAACAGCTGGATGAGCTACACGCCGAGTGCCCGGGCCGGGATTCGAACCCGGGCCCGCGGAGTAGAAGCCAGGCACGCTGACCACTAGACTACGGAGGCGTATAGGATCCTAAAAAGTCCTTCATCATCCTTATTACCATTTTGCACATCTTTTATTCATTCAAATCAGTGATATATTATTGAAAAAGATAAAGACGCGATAAATTCTAATGAATTTTTTTTTGTTTAGGAAAAGGGATATTTTCTTATTAACTAGACTTGAATGTAGTACCGATAACATTATGTTAGTGATATCCAACTTTCCATTTAGATCTGCATGATATATGCTGCTTTGTCTCTCTTATTTGTATTTGCCGAACGCAAGGGTGGGTGGGGATGCGTCTTTGTGCTTCCTGGCGGAGTGGAAAAATTAGGGCGGCTTTTCCGATACCCTGTCCACCCAACAGTGAATGGGTACAAAGGGGGACAAAGGAAGAACAAACAACAGCAGACCTGCTGGTCCTTACGAGGCTGTTTGTGACAAGCTACACTAACTATCCAATCAAAGGTGGAAGATGAAGGACAGCAAAGGCGAAGGCTCCTCCCCACTCCCCCCATCCCTCCAGCCATAGCTGGCAGAAAGGAAAAAGAACCGTGCAGCATGGAAAAACTGCATGGAAATTATGTAGGAAAGAGGAAAGAACTACCATTACTGCTACCACTAACTGGGCGATAAAAGCGGACAAGGACACCAGTATTCCAAAGAACTTAACGTTATTACGACAATGAGTAATATCTTAGTTGCTGATAGGATTAAAAAAACTAGTCTAATCTATTCTTGAAGGCCGTAACTGTTGTACTATCAACGACATCACAGGGTAGAGAGTTCCAAACATTAACAACTCGATTGAAGAAGAAGTGTTTAGCTTCGTACGACGAGAATCGTTTACCACATATCTTCAAATTGTGATTTCTTCTTGTTCTATTTGATCGATCATTTGTTAAGTAATCTTCCGCATTAATATCACTGAATCCTTTAAACATTTTAAACACTTCTATTAGATCGCCTCGCATTCTTCGTTTTGATAGCCTGAATAAATTTACTTCTTTAAGCCTTTGTTCATATGATAAATTTCTCAACCTAGGAATCATCTTTGTTACTCTTCGTTGAACCCGTTCCAACTTTTATATGTCTTTTCTGTAATAGAGAGACCAAAATTGTACACAGTACTCTAGACGGGGTCGAACCAATGAATTATACAGTTTTGATATTACTTTTTCCGATTTATTATTAAAGGCCCGTCCGATGAAGCCAACCAATTTGTTTGCAGTTATAATTACCTCTGAACAATGCTGACCGGGCTTTAAATCGCTTGATATAGTGATTATAGGATCCTTTACTTTACTTACTGCAGAAAGTTGTTGGCCATTCATTAAGTACCGAACGCGATTGTTATTTTTTTCTGATGTGCAACACTTTAAATTTGTCAACGTTAAATTTCGATCTAGATCTGATTGTAAGGCTTCTTCGTCGAGTGCCGCAGTTACTTTACTAGCAATTTTTGTGTCATCAGCAAATTTTGATACTTTGCAAGTGAGCCCATCATCGATATCATTAACATAAATTAAGAAGAGCATGGGGCCAAGCACTGATCCTTGAGGTACGCCGCTTCTGACATCGAGCCAGTTAGATGTTACACCGTTTAGAAGTACTCTCTGTTTCCGCTCAGAGAGCCACTCCACAAGCCAATTGTGAATGTTACCCGAGATACCGTGCGCCAATAGTTTGCTGAGCAATCGTTGGTGGGGGACCTTATCAAATGCCTTTTGAAAATCCAGATATATGATATCTACTGATCTGCTTTCATCGAACACCTCAAAAGTATAATGAAAAAAATCATGTAAGCTAGTTAAACACGAACGTTTACTACGGAAGCCATGTTGCGAATTGTTTATTATATTATTTTCTTCGAAGAATTTCACCATATTGTCGCGAATGAAAGTCTCCATTAACTTACAAACAATCGATGTCAGGCTAATTGGTCGATAGTTTCCTGGATGAGACTTGTCCCCCTTTTTGAAAATTGGTGTGACATTTGCAAGTTTCCAATCCGACGGAACTTTTCCAGCTGTTAAAGATTTATTGAATATGATGGAGAGCGGTTTACAAATTTGATGTTTGATTTCTTTTAAGACCCTAGGGGTAATTTTGTCTGGACCAGGAGCTTTGCTTACTTTAATCCTTTCAATTGTGCGTAAAATGTCACTTTCTACGATGAACACGCCACTTAACATCTTTTCGGTCCTTCTAATCTCCGGCGGTTGAGGTGATAAACAATCTTCGTCGGTAAATACGGATGCGAAAAAGTTATTTAGGATTGTAGCCATTTCATTTTCATCGTTCGTGTGGTTACCATTATCATTAGCAAGCGGTCAGATACCACAAGTGAGTGACTTTTTATTATTTACATAGCTAAGAAATTCCTTAGGATTAGATTTACTCGTTTCCGCTATATATTCTTCAAGATTTTTCTTGCTTCTTTTTATTAATTTCTTGGTTTCGCGGCGAATTCTGTCCAACTCTAGTTTGTCAGCCTCACTGAGTTGATATATATCTACTGTATACGCGTTTTTTAAGAGAGGCTATTTTGAATTTCGTTATTCCACCATTTGGGTTTCTTCTTGGGAACGTGACTCCAGGTGGAGTCACGACTTCCTGGTTTTGAAAGGCGCGCTATTTTTTCACTCGCGCCATGCTACAAAGCTTGTGTGGGAGATTCGATCGACTCGATCGTCAGTGTGTCTTCAGACCTTGAGGGAGACAGATGCGCACCGCGCTGGAGTTGCTTCTTCTATCCTAAGTAAGGGCTGTGACGCCAGCTGGACCCACACCGTCCGTTTGTGAATTTTTTTTTAGGGGGAACGTAGGGGGGACAACATTGTTTATAGGCCTGTATATGTGTTATACAGGGCCTTAGTACCTGTACCTCATGCTAAATATGTTCTGTGGGATTTGATAAGAGTCCTGCTATAGTTATTCTCTCGTTCTACATGCGTGTAATAGTTATTACTATTATTTTCTTCTGGTATCTTTCACAGGTAAAGTTGACATGGCGCATCGCCGCGGATTGTCTGATAAAAGTTTACAGCAGCTGTTGGCTGAGACTACCATAGATCTGATTGGTGATATAACAATCACTGAAGTCTGAGCCAGCCACAGCTGATCCTTATGGCGGTGACGGCGCCCCACCACCCCAGTCACCCTCAGCCAGCCATGACTCATCACCTGAGTCACTCTCCGCCAGACATGATGGAGCCTCACACCCTCAGTCACTCTCAGCCCGGCACTCCCTAACAGTGGATGAAAGTGAGGATGGCCCTGACGTAGTGATTGATGTGGAGACATCAACAATGACAGCACATGCGACTCCACAGAAATGCCCCCGACAGTCTGAGAAGAAAATAATTGAATGCACAGAGCATTCAGTTCAGGGTTTGTCTCCAAGTGCATCTGTTGTTGCAGGCTCATCATCACCTGTTGCAGGTCCCTCAGGCCTCACCACTTTACGCGGCACTGCAAAACGGAAATTACTCCACCTTTACCTAATAAGCGAGCTCGAGTGACATATGATGATGACTCAGATCCCGATGACAACTCTGATTTAGACTATGGACCACCACCTGAGTTGGACACGGATGACACCCCTTCAGACTCAGACTACGAACCACCACGTACACCTGACACTGCTGTCGGGAACCAGAAAACGAACAAACAAGAGTAATAGCCATGACAGTACAGAGTAAACCTCTGACAGGACAAACACTAACAAGTAGGGTGACAGATATACAACTGTGTAAACGTCTCATAGGACAAACACTAACAAGGAGGGAAACAACGAGGATAAAGGAAAACAGATACCCAGAGAGGAATGAGAGATATACAACTGTGTAAACATCTGACAGGACAAACACTAACAAGAAGGGTGACATATATAACAGTGTAAACATCTCAAGTACAAAAGAGGGGAAACAACGAGGGTAAAGGAAAACAGAGACCCAGACTCAGATACAGAAAACAGATACCCAGTAGGCGTGGTCAGAAAGTGTGAACAACCATTGAAAAAGACTCTGACCCGTGACGTCAGTCGTGGCGACATGTTATGAGCCAATAATTTAACAGAAAAATCACTGTGGGAGTGTCTTAAGACTGACTCACGAATAGCAGGAGAAGTAAAACAATACAACATAATGAGCGAGCAGATGGGTGTGACAGGAAGTATTGGTCACTGGTTATGTAGAAAATTAAGGGCGTGTCAAGGATGTAAGTCCGCCTCAAGCAAAGAAAAATGTGGCCTAGAAATCAGTGGTATGGGTAGACCGAGCTTGGTTCTCGCCTCAAGCAGACCTGCTACTCACTCAGCCGAGAATGGCTGTTGTGATCTTAAACGTGAGTAGAAATTCGAGAATCTAAGGGAAACCGACTGTATTGTACTGGAGATTATAATGTAGGAGATGTGAAGTAGGATTGTGAGTGGGACAGGATTGTGATTATTTGTTTGCGATGTAAAGCTACTCACTCAGCCGAGAATGGCTGTTGTGATCTTAAACGTGAGTAGAAATTCGAGAATCTAAGGGAAACCGACTGTATTGTACTGGAGATTATAATGTAGGAGATGTGAAGTAGGATTGTGAGTGGGACAGGATTGTGATTATTTGTTATACCACTGGGTGTGGTATAATTTGGTGCTTCCGTGACTTGTAGTAGATTATACTATAGGAATGTGTTATTAGGATTTTGTGAAGAGAGTACATAATGATTGTGTTGTAAGCAGAGATATACAAACCACTGCTTGTGGAACGACGAGTGTTATTATTATTGGCAACAACTGAGCACATATTGTAGTATTATGTTTAAGACGTCGTTTGTCATATGTTGCATCCATTGCTGAATATGCCAGTGTTATGATGGTCTGAGCATAGAATATTGCGTAAGGCAATTACTTTCATTTACTTTTAAATAATGTATATTTTCTTTTTCCCTTG
Source organism: Eriocheir sinensis (assembly GCF_024679095.1). Taxonomy (NCBI): domain Eukaryota; kingdom Metazoa; phylum Arthropoda; class Malacostraca; order Decapoda; family Varunidae; genus Eriocheir; species Eriocheir sinensis. The sequence continues at coordinate 5,904,009 of NC_066531.1, forward strand.
TTTATCCCCGAACTCCAGTCTCCAATAACAACTTAAGCCGGATTACGCTACCAGGGATACGAGACCGTGAGATCATTTATGGAGTAATTAATGAGTGATAAAAAGAGTTGATTTAATACAAGAAAAGAAGGGTCCAAAACTGGCGGCAGCGGTATAGGGATAAATAGGGACATATGCTTACAGTGCTTTTGTTTAATTTACTCTGACGAGAAAACGCCTCTTATTTTTACTAAGCTTTGCTCGTTTTAAGTGGCGGAAATAATAGTGACGATTTAATTATATAATTAATGGTTCTTCCGGAGGACATGGACTTTGACGATATGGTAATGGAAACTCTGGCCAACCAGTGTTGTTCTGTAGTGCAATGGGTAGCACACGCGACTCAACGGAGAATTCATGAGTTCCTTCCCGGGCGGAGTGGAGAGGGATGGGCAGTCTCTCTCCATCGGCGCCGTGATCCACTCATCCGTGAGAGGGTGTGAGGTGACAGGCAGCGGCAGCGTCCCGCCTCCCAGGTTTGTTTGTTTTAGGATTGTTACCCCAGGATGGAGGGGAACACGGGGCTCTACGCCTCACAGGGTGGTGGTGTGCCGCGGCTGGCATGCAGCCATAGAGTGACTTTATAAAGGCCTAACCCGCGTCCCCCTGGTAGGAAGTGTAGAGTATGATCCAGAAAAAATGTGAAATACTAAGAAAAGTGTGAGGTATAGATAAAAAGTCAAGAATGAGAAAAAAAAATGAAGTATATGGACAATATTGTGAAGTATTAAGATAAATGTGTGAAGTAAGAGGATCAGAGGAAGAGGAGGCCAGGGTAGGTACCCCCCTCAGTTAACTACTACAAATAACATTAAATAAATAAATGAATAATAAATAAATAAATAAATAAATATGCACACTTGCAGTGGAAAAAACGGAAAATGAGCGAAGATCAAAACAGGGATTAACCTTTAATATAATAAGATGAAGGCTATAACGAACAAGGGAGTAACCTTTAATATAATAAGATGAAGGCTATAACGAACAAGGGAGTAACCTTTAATATAATAAGATGAAGGCTATAACGAACAAGGGAGTAACCTTTAATATAATAAGATGAAGGCTATAACGAACAAAGGAGTAACCTTTAATATAATAAGATGAAGGCTATAACGAACAAGGGAGTAACCTTTAATATAATAAGATGAAGGCTATAACGAACAAGGGAGTAACCTTTAATATAATAAGATGAAGGCTATAACGAACAAGGGAGTAACCTTTAATATAATAAGATGAAGGCTATAACGAACAAGGGAGTAACCTTTAATATAATAAGATGAAGGCTATAACGAACAAGGGAGTAACCTTTAATATAATAAGATGAAGGCTATAACGAACAATGGAGTAACATTTAATATAATAATATGAAGGCTATAACGAACAAGGGAGTAACCTTTAATATAATAAGATGAAGGCTATAACGAACACTGTAGTAAACTTTAATATAATAAGATGAAGGCTATAACTAACAGGGAGTAACCTTTAATATAATAAGATGAAGGCTATAACGAACAAGGGAGTAACCTTTAATATAATAAGATGAAGGCTATAACGAACAAGGGAGTAACCTTTAATATAATAAATGAAGGCTATAACGAACAAGGAAGTAACCTTAAAAATAATGAAAAGAAGGCTATAACGAACAAGGAAGTAACCTTAAAAATAATGAAAAGAAGGCTATAACGAACAAGGAAGTAACCTTAAAAATAATGACAAGAAGGCTATAATCAACATAACTCAAGAGTAACTTTGATAGGCAGATCGCACTACTCATGATAATACATATGCAAAAGTGGCAGCACTCCTAGAAACAGGAGCGTGTGTGAGTTTTTAACGGAAGAATTTATTAAATAATTAGGGCTCGCAGTAAATGACTGTGAAGCGAAACCCGTGAATATTGTCTCTGTGCAAAGATACCATATTGAAAATGACGGTAAAAGACAAGTTAATATGGAAGGAAAAAGCAGTTTCCAAGACTTCTTGATAACACGCGATGTAGATTTGCCGACCCCTATTGTGTTGAGTACTGATTTGTAGTGTAGCACGATATTATTTTGAAAACATTGCAACTAAATAAGGAACAAAAGAACGAAGCTGAAAACTGATAATAGAAGGGGAAACCATACAATTATGCCAGGAAAAATATGTCTTATATCTAGAGGTGAAGGATCTTAGCTAAATGTAGATGGAAATGAAGAAAGTCTCACTGAAAATAAGGCCGTACGTTGCCAAGCAGCGGAACCTTTGCAACTGCATGCATCTGTTGCAGGTTACATAACGCTAGTGACGCAGCTACAGGCAAGTGAAGTTGAGCCTTGTGTTAGTACTCCTCAGGCTAGAGTCTTGTGCTCAGGGATAGTTAAGTTGACCCCTTCAACTGGCAATCAAAGATCTTATGTCACTGTGCCGTAATTGAATATTGAATGTGAGTGTAAAGATAGATGATAATACAACGTTAGGATTTGTGAATCCTGTCACTCATGAGCAATACGCTGATCTGCCACAAGTATCTAGAGTACAGACCGCTGACACAGTTAAGACAGACTTGAAGCCCGCAGAGCTTGAAGTAAGGAAGAAAAGCCTCTATCAAATTGTTGACGCTAAATTCCCAAGTGAAGAGAGAGAATCAGGTCTTAAAGTCCTTAATAGATAAATATATAACAGTGTTTTCCACAGAACAAGAACCATTAACAGTAACGCACTATTTTTCTAAGCACCATCAAGCAAAACACTGATGAAGTAGTGTACAGGCGTCCATATAGCATTCATATCAGTTATCATGACAGAGTAAATTAACAACTTATATCGCTCCAGCAACAGGGTGTGATTCGCCCTTCGCGATCAACCTATAATGCCCCACTTATCCCACTACCAAAAAAAAAAAGATGGAGTACTACGACTTTGTCTGGACTTCCGGGCACTTTATAAAACACTACGGGACGACCGGTACCCACTCCCTAATATAACCACCATACTCAATCAATTGGGAGATAGTAAGCTTTTTTCATGCCTAGACTTGAAACAGGGTTACCATCAAATCCCCCGAGATGAAATTAGTAGAGAGAAGACGGCATTTTCTTCTCCAGCAGGACATTGGGAATTTACTTCCCTCCCCTTTGGCCTTAAAACAGCCCCGTCCTGCTTCAATAAAATAATAAACACTGTCCTTACAGGACTATTAGGTAACAAGGTTCAGGTGTACCTTGATTACATAATTATCCTGGGCGATATATTTTCTAATCACGCAGATAACTTAGAACAAATTCTGGATCGCTTAAAGGAAGCCAAACTGACTCTTAAGATGGAGAAGTGTAACTTTTTTTAAGGACAAAGTAGATTACCTGGGCCATGCCATCAGCTCAGAGGGAATATGACCTCAATCTAGCAAGCTGGAGGCCATACAAAACGTCCCGGCCTCCCAAACTGTTCATGATTTACAGTCGTTTCTTGGATTGTCTAATTATTATCGCAAATTTATTGCAAATTATTCACAAATTGTTGCTCCTTTTCTAAATATTTACAAAGGTAAGAAAGGTTCATCTCAAGAAAAAAAAAGATAAAACTCCACTCATATGGACGGATGAAACAAAAATTGCGTTCTCAACCCTTAAGGATAGAATGCTTGGTACAGTCACTCTACGCGTCCTACTACAATACTGGTGGAGTATTGCAATAACAGGATAATAATGATAAACTAAGACCTGTATCTTTTTATGTGATAAATTGAATACGGCAGAACAGCGGTACAGTATAGTTGAACGAGAGGCTTTAGCTGTAGTTTATAGATTGCACGTAAACCGCCCATTAATACTGGGCTACCCTGTAGAAATCCACACGGATCATAGACCTTTAGTCTGGTTGTTACAGGCAGCTAGTCCCAACGGCAGGATAGCTAGATGGCAGACTCTCATGAGTGAGTATGGTTTCACAATCAATCATTTGCCTGGCAAGGAAAATATAGTAGCAGATTTTTTTTATCAAGGATGAAGGCTCAACAGGACACTGAGATTGAATTAGAAGGACACGCGCGATAATGTTTGTGGATGGGGAACAACAAAAACCGTGGAACACGTGGATAATGAGGGGCAAGGTATTGCATTAGTGTAGAAAAAGAAACAGGCGCCGGAAGATGAGAAAATAAAATATATGATATGTATGGACCTGAATAGTGAGTGTATTGGCCACACACTTGACTGGAGTATTCAGGAGATTAGTGAGTTGCATGATGAGCAGCCAGCATGTAAGTATGCTAAAAGAAGGAAGCCCCATGAATGAAAATTGAGCAAAGACTCAGACAAAAAAGGCATAATGTGAGATGCCGCCCCTGTTAGAGATACAGGTGGAAAATGTGTTATATTGTGTTGAAGACGCCCCTGTTAGAGGTACAGGTGGAAAATGTGTTATATTGTGTTGAAGACGCCCCTGTTAGAGGTACAGGTGGAAAATGTGTTATATTGTGTTGAAGATGGGCATAATGTGGGATGCCGCCCCTGTCAGAGTTACAGGTGGAAATAAATGTGGTGTTTTAGTGAATCCGTACGGAGAAGCCACTAAGGTGGTGGTTCTACCCCCCAAGTATTTCCAAGGCGATAACTCTGGCTCATTCGCCGCCACTGCAGGGCACGGAGGAACCAAAGTTACGTTATGTCGGTGTAGAAAGTTCGCTTTCTGGCCTGGAATGAAACGGGATGTAGAGAATTATGTAAGGAAGTGCGTCATGGTAGTCGTTTTAAAAGTTGGGAACTTGCACCCTGCTCCTTGGCGGCATTATCCAGACGTCACCGCTCCTTTTGAGAGAATACACATGGACCTTGTAGGTCCCATGGGTGTATCGGACAATGGGGTTCGATACGTAATGCCCATAGTTGATGTTTTTAAAAGGTATTTGATTACAGTACCCTTACGGAGTAAGGAAACCCGCGAAATGGCAAGGGCGTTGTACGTGGATGTTGTTTGTGTACACGGTGTTCCTCAGACAATTGTTACAGATCAAGGATCAGAGTTCGTTAATTCCGTAATGCAGGAGATAAATTAGAAGCTACCTGTGCGACACGCGAAAATAACGGCTTACCATACAAGTGGAAATGGAATAATAAAGCGCGCAAATTATACCGTTGTTAACATTTTGAGGACAATGGTTCTAGGAAGTGTGACCGTTAGGGATATAATGTTACTTAGTTGCAGTCACCCTGGCCTATAATGCTGCGTATCATCGCACCATAAAGGAGTCCCCTTTTTATCGAGAGAGACAGAGAGAGGATTTTTAGCGATCCTCATATACCCTACACTATGTTAGAAAAAAATTAAGCAGCCCTGGTGTGATATTGACTCCTATAAAGAGGAAATGACTGCAATTGTAAGGAAAGTTTATGATATTTACTCCTATGAAGAGGAAATGGTTGTAATTGCAAGGAAAGTTTATGATATTTACTCCTATAAAGAGGAAATGGTTGTAATTGCAAGGAAAGTTTACGATATTGACTCCTATAAAGAGGAAATGGTTGTAATTGCAAAGAAAGTTTATGATAGATGCCAGGTTTACATTGAAAAAGGTAGAGAAGAAATGGAAAAGTAATACAAAGCTACAAAGTCAAAACTATCAGCGTTGGAGACAGTGTTCCTCAAACGAGACCACAAAGAAAAGTAAATAAAAAGTTGCAACCTATTTTTGACGGACCCTACAGGGTAATAGAGAAGATCAGTGATATAATGGTAAAAATTAGGAACCTTAGGACTAGTAAGGTTTCAACGGTCCCCACAGATAGAGTAAAAGTCCTTCATGAAGATTGCATCGATGTGCAGCAATGTCCAACGATTAGGCGAGCATACCCTTTAAATCCAGAGACAGACACTGATCAATTCTTTACATTGCTCAACCCTGAAATCGCTGAGAAAAATTCTACCGAAAATTATAACTCGTAGCGGAGAGGTGACTGCTACTCATGACACATTAAATAATGTTCGTTCTACAACAGCAATAAACAGCTGATGCACAGGCCCTACCTTCTCAGGTTACTCCCAAACTTTCAGAGCCACCTCGGCATAGATAAAGCCTTCGCTCTTCGACGGTACAAGAGTTGCCTAATGTAATGTCAAAACTAATACGATATAAAACAGGAATAATGTATAAGGATGAAAATGCAATGATTGAGCGGAAATATGACGAAATAAACCACAGATTGATTTGACTCTTTCGGTGTACGACTCATTGACACAACAGGAGTCCCCAACACGTGCTGGCCAAAGTTTCACACCAACATACTATCTATATTATAGTCCTCACAGACAGAGACTATAGTACCGTTTAGCCTCACAGAAGATGTTTTAGCTGCATTATATAAAGCACGGAATTTAACTGCTTCGTTACTTGAAATGTTATTCAAATGTCACCTGAGTATCCAGCTGTAAAAGCAATAAAATACACACTCTTTAATTTTGAAAATGAATTCAGTTCATTGTTGCATCATCTAAGAAAAGTTTTAGGCTATGTGATGACTATTAATCCAAACAAGCTGCATGCTTCTATGAATTATAGAAAAAAGAAGAAAAAAAACGGGAAATATTTTTTGTTTTTTTGAGGATCCTTGTCTAATAACCTATTTGGTACCGCGACCCAGGCTCAAGTTGATGCTATTCATGGAAAAATAGAGTACTAGAGTCATTAACTGAGAAAATTTTATATAGTTAAATGTTTATTATGGAAAACTCAACATCATTAAGTAATATGCATGCCATGCAATCTGCCTTTAATAGGCTATATTCAGCTGTAGATGTATTGAACCAAGTTGTGCGCCATTTTACTATAGACTATGGCATTAGGAAGAGAAAAAAGCTCCTACAAGCATTGTTATATTTTGACTTAGCATTGAGACACATAAGACCAGGTATACAAGATTAAAATTTGAGTCTGCAGGCTCCCCTGCAAACATACATAACTGCAATCATTATGTGAGACAAACAGTTGTTCAGCACATTAAAGGAAGCCTAGGTTGGCCTCCAGGTCTTTTGTGCCTTGCAGTTCTTGATTTTTTAGCTTTATATAGGGATGTAATAATTGTCCTCCAGGACAACGGCTTTGCACGATTCTCGTAATTTCTATTTCACCAAACCTTTGCGAGGAGATCCGATTGACACCTTTGATGTCTTTCGAATCGACTCCCTTCCATTTTCTGTGCAGAATAGCACTTACTTTCTTATGTATAGTGTTGATTCAAGATGTATTGCCTTCAGTGAGAATAGGAAAATATATTTTCTGCTTTCTAGTATAAAACACAGTAACAAGAATAACCATATGTTAGTTTGTCCTCCCACAGGCCTCGTCTATGAGGCTAGTCACGCAGCCTCTTGTGAATCGGCTGCTTTCTTGAATCATGAGTCAGTGATCAACCTCTGCCACACAATAGTCTTGAAAACATTTTCCCCTATGTTTATAAAAGGTCCTGGCTACTGGACCTATTCACTTGCCTCCCCCATCATTCTGACACTCACATGCCCTACCCATCCTGTAAACAAACATACTGTCAGCCTGGCGGGTAATGTGATATTGACTCTTCGGCAAGGTTCTTTTCGCAGTGCTGAGTCCATCCCCCTACAGGCGCTAACAGCTGGCTTGCAGCCCCTAAATTCTGTGGTCGAGCCGGATCAGCCCTTTCAACCCGTAATCCATTGGTGGATTGTCTTCGCCATTGTCGTGATCCTGGTTCTTCTGCTGGTGACGTCTCCCGTGGGGTATTCCTATATCCTGCGCTACGCACAATGCCGCCTCATTCCAGACTCGAGCCAACTGTAGACATTGCAAGTTGTATCTTCTCCACCAACACCTGTGAGATCTCAGGGGCGAGATCTTCCGGAAGGGGAAGTATGTCGGGAACCAGAAAACGAACAGACAAGAGGAATAGCCATAACAGTAGAGTAAGCATTTGACAGGACAAACACTATCAAGTAGGGTGACAGATATACAACTGTGTAAACATCTCATAGGACAAACACTAACAAGGAGGGAAACAACAAGGATAAAGGAAAACAGATACCCAGAGAGGAATGAGAGATATACAACTGTGTAAACATCTGACAGGACAAACACTAACAAGAAGGGTGACATATATAACAGTGTAAACATCTCAAGTACAAAAGAGGGGAAACAACGAGGGTAAAAGGAAAACAGATACCCAAACTCAGATACAGAAAACAAATACCCTGTAGGCGTGGTCAGAAAGTGTGAACAACCATTTAAAAAGACTCTGACCCGTGACGTCAGTCGTGGCGACATGTTATGAGCCAATAATTTAACAGAAAAATCACTGTGAGAGTGTCTTAAGACTGACTCACGAATAGCAGGAGAAGTAAAACAATACAACATAATGAGCGAGCAGATGGGTGTGACAGGAAGTATTGGCCATTGGTTATGTAGAAAATTAAGGGCGTGTCAAGGATGTAAGTCCGCCTAAAGCAAAGAAAAATGTGGCCTAGAAATCAGTGGTATGGGTAGACCGAGCTTGGTTCTCGCCTCAAGCAGACCTGCTACTCACTCAACCGAGAATGGCTGTTGTGATCTTAATCGTGAGTAGAAATTCGAGAATCTAAGGGAAACCGATTGTTTTGTGTTTGAGATTATAATGTAGGAGATGTGTTGTAGGATTGTGAGTGGGACAGGATTGTGAGTATTTGTTTGCGATGTAAAGCAAAGGTAAAACCACTGGATATGGTATAATTTGGTGTTTCCATGACTTGTAGTAGATTATACTATAGGAATCTGTTATTAGGATTTTGTGAAGAGAGTACATAATGATTGTGATGTAAGCAGAGAGATACAAACCACTGCTTGTGGAACGACGGGTGTTATTATTATTGGCAACAACTGAGCACATATTGTAGTATTATGTTTAAGACATGTCTTTTGTCATATGTTACATCCATTGCTGAGTATGCCAGTGTTATGATCGTCTGAGCATAGAATATTGCATAAGGCAATTACTTTCATTTAATTTTAAATAAATGTATATTTTCTTTTTCCCTTGTTTATCCCCGAACTCCAGTCTCCAATAACAACTTAAGCCGGATCACGCTACCAGGGATACGAGACGGAGAGATTATTTATGGAGTAATTAATGAGTGATGAAAGAGTTGATTTAATACAAGAAAAGAAGGGTCCAAAAGAGAGAGAGAGAGAGAGAGAGAGAGAGAGAGAGAGAGAGAGAGAGAGAGAGAGAGAGAGAGAGAGAGATAGGGGGAGGGGACTCGCTAATTTTCAGGTCATTCCAGGCCAGTTCATGGGTCTAGTGACAGCTGTTTGTGTGTGTGTGTGTGTGTGTGTGTGTGTGTGTGTGTGTGTGTGTGTGTGTGTGTGTGTGTGTGTGTGTTGCTGCATTCGCTAGCCTGATCAAATTGCAAAAACTTTACTTACATTTCTGAGGAAGTTGTCTCCAAGGATGAAGGAAAAGGTTGGTTGTCTGTGAACGGAGAGAGAGAGTGTGAGGTTTTGCTATCAAACACACACACACACACACACACACACACACACACACACACACACACACACGTGCAATATTCATTATGTTTCATCGTGAATCTCCACAAAAAAAATAATATTTTACTTACCTTTTCATATGTGTGAAGAAGTTCTTGATTTTTCTTGTAGGAGGCAGTGGGTCACTTCATTACGTTCTTACTTTACTAATACTTTCTTATTTCTAATATTTCTAACTTTTTACGCTATATACAGTCTTTTTCTTTCACCTAGGACTTGAGTGTGTGGTAGTCTCGGAAGCAGTCCCCGAGACAGTCCCAGATTGCATTCACAGTACATTGCGGTGACAAGCTTACGCTTCTTTGGTCCTTTCTGTGTAGTTATACAGACTACACATTCCCGCTGTCCTTTCTCTGATGACTTACTTGGTCGGGGAGGAACATGACTTGGGTAGTGGAGTTTCAATGCATCGATGAACTGGAGGCGTTTCACAGATTCCCTGGACGCGTGACTGTCGGCCTGGCCGGGAGTGTATTGGTAAGACTGTACCATATTTCTCCAGGGTTTGAGTTGCGACAGTCTTGCTGAACTCCCGAAGAGATGATCGTTCTCCTGTTTTTGTCATGTACATGTTGTATGCATTCTTTTTTTTTTCTTTTTTTTTTACGTCCCCGCCTGTTGCGCCGATAGGCTTGCTTGAGGGGCCTCGATGATATTCGGCCCCAGCTCGTCATGGCGCAGGCAAGTGTTTATAGTGGCGCCATCTTCTCTTGGCTCATGCTGCCTCCCGGAACTCGTTCTTGATTCTTGGACGGTTTCGTCTAGAGTCCGGGTTGATGGGTGGTCTTCAAGGCAGCATGTGGGTAGTTTAAAGCCACTCGGCGGTGACTGAAAAATCCGAGGTGGTAGCGTGGGGATTCGAACTCGTGTCGTCCATAACGTGGTGAATGTGGGCCCAGCACGCTACCAATTCAGCCACCGCCACATCAAGTAATTGGAAGAACACCTTTCTGTACCACTTTTGTGCTTTTCTGAGGCTGTCAACATTACTGATTTGCATGTCGCTTTTGTCTACAAGCCTCATATTTATATTATAATCTATGACAGCATCCGGCTTGAAAATGTTTAATCTTGTTTGCCAGTGACGTTTGCCTGTGTCTACCATCCTGCCTGTGTGCACAATGGAGATCATGTGTACTCCTCTTTTGTCATGCCACTTGATCACTAGCATGCCATTGCTTTGATATTTCTTTACATCTCCTTTTCTTGTTCTATCAAATTTGGGCAAAGATTTTCTATTTGCCTTTACTGTTCCCACTGTGCCAGTGTTATGATGGTCCAGCAAATATTTTGCCAGAGCAGGACTGGTATACCAGTTATTAGTGTACAAAATATGTCCTTTATCAAGATAATCCTGCATCAGGTGATCCACAACTGCACCTGAGAACTTCAAAGGATGGTTTCTGGGGATGTCAATGTCACTGGCTGTGTAGATGCATAGGTCTAACACAATGCCAGTTTCACAGTCATAAAGTACAAACAACTTCACTCCAAAGCGGTGACGTTTTGATGGTATGTACTGTTTGTTCCCTTGAAGATAATTAGTGGCTCATCAATAACAAGGTTCTGAAATGACTTAAAGAAAGCCTTGTACTTATTTGTCATGTATTCCAGCACTGGTCTTATTTTCCATAATGGATCATCAGACTCTTCGTCATTGTTTACAAAATGAAGAAATTTGAGAATTTTTGTGTATCTGTCCCTGGTCATATACATATGAAAAACTGGCATGAAGAAACAATCACCTCTTTTCCAGTTGTCAAATCTCACTGCTTTTTTTGAATGACACATCATCATAGAAAGAACAAAGAACGTGAGAAGTTCAGGTCGTGTTACATCTTGCCACTGTTTATCATGCGAGCCCACGTGTTCGCCACGCTGTGCAACGTTTCTGTTTGTTTCCTTGACAATTTGATCCAGTAAATCATTATCTATATATGCAAGAAAATAGTCACATTCTTGTTGCACCTCTGGGAGATTATCTGTGATTCCCACCTGAACACCGTCAAACTGAGGCACACTTGGTATAATAAAATCACCACTGGTCCACTGAAAGTTTCCGTCACTAGCAGCAGCACTAGCTCTTGCACGCCCTCTTGTGGCAGTAATCCTAGATCCTGAAGAAACACGGCCACGCTTCCGTCTTGAAGAACTCGGGGCAGGGGGAGGGAGAGGCTGCGAGGCCGGCGGTGTATCACTATCACTGCTTCGTTGACTAATGTCTCCAAAATCAGATAGCCAGTCACTGTCACTAGTATCACTGTCATTATCCCTACCATAGAAGTCATCAGAGTCACTGTCACTTTCATTCGCCCACGCTCTTCCGCCCGGAGCAGAGGAACTGCTTGATGCGTCACGAGACGTGACATATGTATTCCGAACAAAAGTGGGAAATGATCTGTGGCAATCGGTAGGCCGAGCGCTGGAGACAAATGAGAGTGTGTACGGATGCCTTATGCCTCCACCATTCCTCTGAGTCAAGAACTGGCGGTATATTTGAAACGTAGGGAACTTAGAGCGTAATAATTATATTTATATATATATATATATATATATATATATATATTTATATATATAGATATATATATATATATATATATATATATATACGATCCCCGTACGGGTGGGGCGTGTGGCAGCGCACTTATATATACGATCGCCGTAATCTAATGGTTAAAAGAAGTTGAATAATGCAGAGTGGAGTCATCAGCGTATGAATGAATAGGACAGTTTGTTATGGAAAGAAGATCATTAATGAATAACAGTGAAGAGAGTGGGTGATAGGACAGAGCCCTGTGGAACACCACTGTTAATAGGTTTAGGGGAAGAACAGTGACCGTCTACCACAGCAGAGATGGAATGGCCAAAAAGGAAACTGGAGATAAAGGAACAGGGAGAAGGATAGAATCCGGAAGAGAGCAGTTTAGAAAGCAAAGAGTTGTGCCAGACTCTATCGAAAGTTTTCGGTATGTCTAGCGCAACTGAAAAAGTTTCACCGAAACGGCTTAGAGAGGATGACCAAGTCATTTAAGTGAGCAAGAAGATCGCCAGTAGAACGCCACTTGCCGAACCCATACTGGCGATCAGATAGAAGGTCAGAAGTGGAAAGGTGCTTTTGAATCTTCCGGTTAAGGATTGATTCAAAAGCTTTAGGGTAGTTTGTAGGGAGAAGGTAGGAAGACACCTATCGAAGCCACTCCCGGTGAGGTATTTATGGGAAGTGAGGAGGGTGCATAAGCCCTCCAAAGACCCTTTCCATTACCTCACTAACCGTTTCCCTATTGTCTCATCTACACCAGAGAGTAGTTCAGCATGCTCTCTAAGGACAGATCCTCTCTCTATCCACACCACACTACATTCGTACAACACGCACACCTTTTCCCAAAATTCAAAATTCAAAATGGCGTTCAACAACAGTGCCTCAGAGTCCCCGCCTGTGTGTGTGTGGGGGGGGGGGGAACAAATTCCCCCAGGGAGGACTCTCCTTCTGGCTACCGACCTGAGAGGTGTCTTTATAACTCCTCGAACCTTTTTCTTATCAAGTTCTGCAACATTTGCGGTATTCGTTCTAATTTCCTTTTTGTGGAGCACCATCTGTCCTCTAAACCTCCTCCTCCTCTTCATCACCGAAACACAGGTTTCTGAGGCTACTGATGGCAATCTATCTTTATCCTATCTATCTCTATCCTAAATTTCAATCCAAAGTTGGCTGTTGCATCTACGCACGCAACGACATCACTTGCTTTCGTGCCCACGACCTTGACTCTTCTGAATTTTCCACCATCTGGCTAAGACTTCATTGTCATTGTATTACTAAATATATATGTGCTGTTTAGCTCTTACCTAACTCTACTAACTATGTAAAATTCTTTGACTACTTAAACTCTAAAGTGGACCACATCTTGACCCACTCTCCCTTTGTTGAAATCTCCATCCTATGATATTTCAATGTTCACCACCAACTTTGGCTTTCATCCTCCTTCACTGACCAGCCTGGTGAACAAGCCTACAATTTGGAATCCTCAACGATCTAGAGCAGTTGGTTCAGCACCCTATACGTATTCCCGACCGTCTTGGAGACAGGCCCAATATACTATACATTTTCCTTACCTCAAATCCTTCTGCTTACTCTGTCAAACTGTTCTCTCCGTTGGGGTCCTCCGATCACAACCATATTTCTGTACCCTGTCGTTTCGCTCCTGTACAGCTTCTGGACCAGCCGAAGAGGCGATGCTTTTGGCATTTTGCTTCCGTTCGGTGGGACGACCTGGGGATGTACTTCTCCGATTTCCCGTCGGAAGATTACTGCTTCCAGGAGAGAGCCCCCTCTGTGTGTGCCCAGCGCATCTTATCTTTGGAATGGAGGCACACATTCCACGTACTTTATCTACTCCTCAAGCTAAAAAGGTTTGGTTTAATCACGCTTGTTATCGTGCTATCAAAGATCAAAGATAGAGAGGCAGCTCCCCAAATTACCAAAGCTCTCGCACTACTGCTAATCATAATCTTTACATTTCTGCCCGGTATCGTGCCAAATCTATTCTTCGACTCACCAACTGCTCTTTCATCCGCAGGAAATGTCAAAACCTTGCGTTTTCTATTTCTTCCAGAGACTTCTGGCACTTAGCCAAAAATATCTCCTCCAATTTCACTTCTTCATCATTCCCTCCTCTCCTTAACCCTGACGGAAGCAGTGCCGTCTCATTTATCTCTAAGGCTTAACTCTTCGCTCAAACTTTCTGTAACATCTTCACTCTGGACGATTCTGGGCATATTCCTCCTACTTATCCCCCCCTCTGACTCTTTTATGCCTGTTATTAAGATTCTTAAGAATGACGTTTTCTTTGCCTTCTTTGGCCTCAATCCTCAAACGCCTTATGGACCTGATGGAATGCCTCCTATTGTCCTTAAAAACTGCTTCCATGCTGACACCCTGCCTGGTCAAACTCTTTCGCCTCTGACTAAAAACATCTACCTTTCCTTCCTGCTGGAAGTATGCCTTCATACAGCCTGTGCCTAAGAAGGGTGATCGCTCCAATCCCTCAAACTACCGTCCTATAGCTTTACTTTCTTGTCTATCTAAAGCTTTTGAATTAATCCTTAACCGGAAGATTCTTAAGCATGTATCCACTTCTGACCTTCTTTTTGATCGCCAGTATGGGTTCCGCAAGGGGCGTTCTACTGGCGATCTGCTAGCCTTCTTAACTGACTCTTGGTCATCCTCTCTTAACCGTTTCGGTGAAACTTTTGCTTTAACGTTATACATATCAAAAGCCTTTGATGGGGTCTGGCACAAATCTTTGCTTTCCAAACTACCCTTCCTACGGTTTCTATCCTTCTTTCTGTATTTTTATCTTCAGTTTCCTCTGTGACAGATCTATCACTGCTGTAATAAACAGTCATTGCTCTTCCCCTAAACCTATCAACAGTGGTGTTCCTCAGGGCTCTGTGATATCTCCCACTCTCTTTCTCTTGTTCATTGATGATTTTCTTTCCAAAATGAACTGTCCTATCCATTCTTACTCCGATGCCTCTACTCTGCATTACTCAACTTCTTTTGATAGAAGGCCAACTCAGCAGGAACTAGACGATTCAAGGCTGGAGGCTGCAGAACGTTTAACTTCAGACCTTACTATCATTTCCGATTGGGGCAAGAAGAACCTGGTGTCCTTCAACGTCTCAAAAACTCAATTTCTTCACCTATCAACTCGACATAATCTTCCAAACACCTATCCCCTATTCTTCGACAACACTCAGACGTCACCTTCTCCAACACAAAACATCCTCGGTCTATCCTTAACTCAAAATCGCAACTGGAAAATCCATATCTCCTCTCTTACTAAATCAGCTTCCTCGAGGTTGGGCGTTCTGTATCGTCTCCGCCAGTTTTTCTCCCCCGCACATATGCTGTCAATATACATGGGCCTTGGCCGCCCTCGTATCGAATATGCATCACATGTGTGGGGGGGCTCCACTCACACAACTCTCTTGGACAAAGAGAGTCTTCTACCTCTTAAATTCCGCCGCCATTTTTTTAACAGCTAAGGAAACAGTTCAAGGGCGTAAAGAAAAAAGAAAAAGAAAAAAAAAAAAAAAAGCCCACTACTTACTGCTCCTGAATAAAGGTCAAAGGAGTAGCCAAAAGAGAGAAGTCAATTTCGCGAGGAAAGGTGTCCTGATACCTTCATCTTGGAAGAGTTCAAGTCATAGGCAGGAGGAAGTACAGTAGAAGGAAGATTGTTCCAGAGTTTACCAGCGTGAGGGATGAAAGAATGAAGATGCTGGTAAACTCTTGCATAAGGAGCTAGGTGTTTGGAAGATTGTGTCGAGTTGATAGGTGGATAATTTTAGTTTTTTTAGGCATTGGAGGACACTGCCCCAATCGGAAATGATAGTAAGGTCTGAGGTTAAGCGTTCTGCAGCCTCCAGTCTGGAGTCGTGTACTTCCTGTTGTGATGGTCTTCTATTGAAAGAAGTTGAATAATACAGAGTGGAGTCGTCGGCGTACGAGTGGACAGGACAGTTTGTTATGGAAAGAAGATCATTGATGAATAACAGGAAGAGAGTGGGTGATAGGACAGAGGCCTGTGGAACGCCACTGTTGATAGGTTTAGGGGAAGAGCAGTGACCGTCTACCACCGCAGAGATAGAACGGCCGGAAAGGAAACTGGAGAAAACGGAACAGAGAGAAGGATAGAATCCGAAAGAGGGCAGTTTAGAAAGCAAAGACTGGTGCCAGACTCTATCGAAGGCTTTCGATATGTCTAGCGCAACAGAGAAAGTTTCACCGAAACTGCTAAGAGAGGATGACCAAGAGTCAGTTAAGAGAGCAAGAAGATCGCCAGTAGAACGCCCCTTGCGGAATCCATACTGGCGATCAGATAGAAGATTAGAAGTGGAAAGGTGCTTTTGAATCTTCCGGTTAAGGATTGATTCAAAAGCTTTAGATAGGCATGAAAGTAAAGCTATTGGAACAAGTCTTGTATCTAAATTGCACAAACTTGGACAATGTTGTCCATGATAGGAAGCCTATCAAGAGGGATAGTCTGGCGCAGGCGAGTGTTTATAGTGGCGCCATCTTGCATTGGCTCATGCTGCCCCCCGGAACTCGTTCTTGATTCGCTTGGACGGCTTCCTCTAGAGTCCGGGTTGATGGGTGGTCTTCAGGACAGCAGGTGTGGTTTTTCCACACTGGGTGTGGTGAAAAAATCCGAGTGTGGGGGTGGGAATTCGAACCGTCCCATCACGTACCGTGAATAATGAATCTACGCTACCAGTACGCTACCGATAGCTCTTTCCACACGGATGCGCGCGCTCGCTATACGTCTAGTTCTTGGTGTAGCTCCTGTAAGAAGATAAAAGTCTGTAACACACACACACACACACACACACACACACACACAGCTATGAAATGCACTTTTTACTTAAAAACATGAGAAATACTTACCTACCTGCAGATTGTGTGCTGTATACTGTAAGAGATAAGTCATGAGTTTACTTTAAAAATGAACAAAATGTTTTCTGATGGCAAGTACATACCTGCTGCCATCTGCCGTCCATGTGAATATGGTGGTATATTAAGCGTGCAGCCCCTTGCAGAAACCAAGTCGCGTATTAGGAAGCCACGCTCCGCCATAATGTTGTCACTTACTGACCCTGACCATAACTTAGAAAGGAACGTAAAATTTCCCATTTTATCACACGAAACTAATAGCTTGAGTGTGTTACTGTGCTTATAGTCGCTCCTTGTTGATCTCTGTGACGAGGGCAAAGTGGGTTTTTCCGCAGCAAATTCTGTGCAGTCAATGACTGCCCTAGTTTTAGGAGTGTTTGAAAGCCTTTGGGGGATTAGTCTGAATCTAGAAGAGAAAAAAAAAGGTAATAATAAATGGTAAAACACATGAACATATACTTAATGTCAGTATCTATGCAAGCAGGTATGAGTAGTTGATATGTTTGAATGACAGTGTTTTTACCTGTTGTTTTGTTGGCCACCTGATTAGGAACTCTAATTCATGAGAAAGGAAATTGATCCATGTGAACAACAACATACTACAGTATGACTGGGAAATATCAAACATATCTCCCAAATGGTGCAAATCATATCCTCTGCGAAGATCCACCAGGCACAGCAGCATCTCCTCATGAGTAGACAGTTTTCGGTACCTGCCTCGTTTTGTCTGCAAGTAAAACTATTAAATGCGGTAAACTGAAGAAAAGAGACTGCTGCCAGTAAATATGTTGAATGCTGTGCTTTAAACCATAAAAGTAATATGAGCCATATAATCTAAAGACATATGGGGTAAGATACCTTATAGTATGAGCTACTCACAAGTTACACCCATGTAACATACTTACTCCAAATTCAAGGGTTCTTAAAGCACCCTTCCAGTAATTAAGTTTTTCTGCACCACTCTTAATCAAGTTGAAGACAATTGCCAGCAGACTCAGCGTCAACCCTGAAAGTAGATTGCACGAGTTTTCACTTACATACAGCTCTTCATGCCATACCCATGATCTTACTTTAAAGAAATAAAGGTCAGAAGAGTTAATCTTTCCATACCTGTGTAATGTTTGCAACTGTCATCATTCTTTAATATATTTTCCCGGGTGTGTTTAAGTCTGACAGATGAAAGATTATGAAAGTGATTATCACTATAAGTGCTTAATTCATCTAATGTTACATTAGTTTGGGTTGAAGCATTTTCTTTCTCGTTTCCTCTCCATTCAGTCTGCGTGCACACCTAAACTCTCTGTGGAGTGTTCCTGGTGTCAGTGGAGGCACCCACTGTGTTAGTGCCTGTAAGATAAATGTCCATTCAGTTAGAATATTGTTCAGCAATATTGCAGCACTTTTGTTCTGAAAGGAAATCTTCATCAGGTACAGGATACCTGCTATCCATATCTAACCCTATGGCATACCGTTTCTCGCAAATATCTTTCAAACGAAGACTCGGTTCAGCGTGGTACTTTGGCCTCAATTCAGTCTTTTATATCTTCACTTCTACTTATCTCATGTGACTGAATGAAATATGATTGTAAAATACATACCCTTGAATGTCATTTGACATTAATTTGAAGACATATAACCATTGCTAAAGCGAGTACGGAATATTGAAGTAGGATCACTGAAAACAGATTTTTATAGACAGAGGGAGGAAGGTAGGAGGGAGGGAAAGGAAGGGATGGGAGTAGGGGAAGCCAGAGGTGGAGGTAGTTGGTGGATACACATCCTGTTTGAATGTGTAAGTGGCTCACAAAGATTTTTGGCATCACAGTCAAGAGTAAATGCCGTAATTAACCGAATCCGCCAATGCACAATAGAGTAAAAAATTAGCGGTGTGTGTGAAACAATCTTCGCCAAAGCACCATGCTGATCCGAGTCTTCGTTTGAAAGATATTTGCAATAAACAGTATGTCATTGGGTCTGATATGGATAGTAAGAACCTAATGTGGCAAAACTTAAGAATAACCACTCCAAACCAATATTCGTAGTACTTTAGCACGTGAAAGAATTATTATTATAATGCATTTTCGTATACGTTTTACCTTGGGGAGGGGCCAGAAGGGTAAGCTTCTTTAATTATAGAGTTAGGTGGCTTGGATTTTCTAAGTTCATTGTTATTGTTTCACAACCGCCTCTATACACAGACTGAGCCTCATACCTACCTTGCAGTGCACCCTACAAACTAGTTCCTAAGTCAGTAATATCCAAAACGCGCATGGATTATAACGATTTCGGACAAAAAAACGGTCATTTAAGAGTTTTACGTCATTTTTTTCTCTATATTAAAGCAACTAATGCCGCAGCTATTTGTATTTTCTAATACATTCGTAAAATGTAACTACGCGAGGGTTTCAGCGGCGGCACCTAACGGCGGGTTCCTGAAGTCAGTTGTTTTCATGCCGCCATAATGGATGGAGGGCCCGACACTCCCTCCCTCAAAATAGCAGTCTACTTTACCTTTCGGTAAGTGTTAACTGAGTATTTAACCTCTTTATTGGTGTGCATGTAGGTTGACAAAAGGACCGATTACTATCCCAGCACCGGGTCCAACAAAGACACGGGCGTGTCAAGTGTCACATGGTGTGACAAGCACGTGTCAGAAAACAAACGGATGTTGTTCAATGCGCGATACTTACAGTGGAGTTTGAGGAAAATGGAGGCCAGGGTCATACGTAGCAGTCGGTAGGTCACTCCCGCGTCAATTAACAGCAGGAGCGTCAGTTCGATCTGGATGACAGCTGTCACAAATCTGTTTTATGTTGTACCTTAAACTACTCGGTAAAAATTATCTAGCATCAACTTACAAGAAGTGGATGGGTTAACCGTCAGTATTGTACCATATGTAATTATGAAACATGACATTTCCCGATAGTTGCTCGACTACGATTGGGGTGGTGGGGTGGGGGTTCAACTACGCTGACCATCCAATTACACGCCCTACACTCGTCAACAGACCCGCTGCGGCGGCTGCTACGTTATATAGGAATAGATTAGATGAGTATACGTTAGGGAACAGTATGTATGTATGTATGTATGTAAGTATACAGTATGAGCTACTCACAATTTATATATATGTAACATACCCCAACCTTGAGGGCTCTCGAAACACCCTTCCATTAATGACTTATTGCACCACTCTTAATAAAGTTGAATATGCACTTTATCTTTCTCACTGGTGGCAGAGTAAGCAACAGTGGTGAGCCACGAGTTTGCGCCACCCATGGCCATACAGGATCCCTTGCACATTCCATAATCTTATTCACATTTGTTTTGATTTATAAACTTTCCTATTGATTTCTGGGAGGGGTAATGGTATCTAGG
The DNA here is from genome assembly GCF_024679095.1 of Eriocheir sinensis. Taxonomy (NCBI): domain Eukaryota; kingdom Metazoa; phylum Arthropoda; class Malacostraca; order Decapoda; family Varunidae; genus Eriocheir; species Eriocheir sinensis. Next base: position 5,924,402 of record NC_066531.1, read on the forward strand.
ATACAGATATGACAACAGAAGAGGAGTTGGTTAAGTAGAGAATGAGATATTGGCGCATCAATAAAGCCATTCTTAATCCTGCTGGCTATTGCAGTCCACTCAAAGAGAAGTATATATAATACAACACAGAGAGTCAGCATTGACCTGAAGCGAGATGGCTGCCCTTACTTCAAGATTGTTTAAAAGTGCTGAGAGACAGCAATGGCTTCAATGAATAACCACAAACTTTACTCTCTTAAAGTTGCTGCCATACTTAGGGGTAGGTCCAATTAGGACCATCTCCAACTCGGACCAATCTGAAATACCAACTCAGACCGTCATCTCAACCAACTCGGACCATTTTGAACGATCAACTCGGAGGATTATATCAACCAACTCGGATCATTCTGAACGACCAACTCTGGCAGTTTTTCTTACAAACTTGAACCATCGTGGACAAGTGTTTAGACACAGTGCGTCCCCGACAGGTGAGATTACAGCTTTCTGTGCAGTATATCAAGGAAATTAAACATGTAAGTGTAAATTACTGAACTCTAAACAAATTGTGTTCTAGCGTCCGGTGATTTCATCAAATAATCCTTTTGCATATTCTAGTCTATATTTAGTAGTTCTATTCTTGAAGGCAAAGGAAGCAGTATAATAAATTAAACAAAATATCAGGAAAAGTTTAAAATATAAACTTCCTGCACAACCACGCATAACCACATCTGAGAAAACGTCTGGGATAGCCCGCCAAACACTTGCCTCAAAATCGAATATTACTTCTTGAACTTTTAATTGTTCTCCCAGAAGGCAGTTTCTCATTACATTGCCGTGAATGTTATTGTCTTAATGTTACACGTGAATTTTATTGTTTCAAAGCTTTTATACTTTTGTTTTTCAACTACTACATTTTAATTTTTTATTTCTTAACCTTGTTGTTTTAAGTTTTTGTAATTTTAGGTTTGTTAATAAGAAATTTCAAACAAAATTCTTGGATGCGGGAGCTTTGTTGTTTCAAAGCTTTTGTTTTTACCTTTTGTTCTATTCATTGATATCTAGATCTGGTCCGAGTTGGTCCACTATTGTGGTCCGAGTTGGTATCTTGTGGTCCGAGTTGGTGCCGGTCCGGTCCGAGTTGGAGACGGTCCGAGTTGGTGCCGGTCCGGTCCGAGTTGGAGATGGTCCGAGTTGGCAATGGTCCAAGTAGGCAATGGTCCCAGTTGGAGGTGAACCCCATACTTAATATACAGTTATTTAGTACTCACCATTACATCCAACGAAATGTTTGCTACAGAAAAACTTTTGGGCTTACTTGAACGTCGGAGCCTCCACACGATTTGCAAGACTACGCAGTCTCCACCACAGGCAGTGTTTGTCTGGATAGTACTTGCTGGGTGGAAATGGTATGTAATACACTGGGTTCTCCTGATTTGAAGAACCTGAATTCACCCGCCCACAGCCTAAATAAGAGCACCCCTACGCAGGCATTGTCCCAAAATGAAGTATGTTGTTGTTTCGGGCCGTGGCGATCTAGTCGCTCACATGAGCCCTGGTGTCGTCCTGTGAGGGCTTCACAGGCGCGTCAGCTGCCCCGTCCTATTAAGGAAGGCGCCGGTGAGGCGGATGACAGTTCTGCCGTGAGGGGTGGACGCCTGCCGCCGCCAGCAACGTGGGCAGGTCAAGGGTGGGCATGTCCAGGGCGCGGAGTTGGTGTCGGAGCAGCACTCGCTGGGAGTGGTGGCGTGGGCAGTGCAGCAGCAGGTGCTCAATGGTGGAGGTGAGCGTCGAGGCGTGTGTGGTCCAGGCCACATACGCCACATACGTGACTGGAACAGCCTCCCTCAACAGATTTTAGACTGTGGTGCAATAGATTCATTCAAAAAACAAATACATACTCACTTGTCTCCACAACACACCAACACTAACAATTACACTTGATTCACTTCCCTCCCCTGCACACTCGGGTCCCCCGTCCCCCCAACAGCCAACACATATGCGTGTTATGCACCTATACAGGTGCCCTGCGCATCATTAATCCAGATCCAGATCCAGCTGTGGGACCACGGCCGCTCCGTCAGCCAATGTTTGTTTACATACGTCGCCGCTTCTTCTTCTTCTTTTGACCTGTATCGCACGCAAGTGGCCTCTGGCGGCGAAGAGGCGAACTGATAGCCAGTACGGTCCATTCAGCGGTTCTTAACCTGGGGGTCGTGATCTCCTTGGAACGAAGTGAGTTGTTTTGAGGAATATTGGATTTTATTCGTATGATGTAAGGTTTTCTGCATGTTATACCGTATCTGCAACTTCTGTAATAAATGATAAGTGGGAAGAGTTTTACAATCCTTAATAACTTGCTAATAAGCCAATAAAGTAGTCAAGACAAATACATTATAATTTTACTGTGTACGCTAGCTTATAATTTTGCATTTAGTTAAATCATGCTATTAATTCGAATTCATGAATACTAGGCTATTTAGAAATACCAAGCAATCATTTTGCATTTACGAATACAAAGCTATTATTTTGCATTTAGGATACTAGGCTATTATTTTGCATTTATGAAATTAGTAGGCTATTATGCATTTAGGAATACTAAAATATTTTGCATTTAGGAATACTGAGCTATTATTTTGCATTTAGGGAACTAGTAGGCTCTTACGCATTTAGGAATACTAAACTAATAGTTTGCATTTAGGAATACTAAGTATTATTTTGCATTTAGGAATACTAAGTATTATTTTGCATTTAGGAATACTAAGTATTATTTTGCATTTAGGAATACTAAGTATTATTTTGCATTTAGGAATACTAAGTATTATTTTGCATTTCGTAAACTAGGCTATTATTTTGCATTTAGGAAGACTAGGCTATTATTTTGCATTTAGGAATACTAGGCTGTTATTATGCATTCACGAATAGTAAGTTATTATTATGCATTTAAGAAAACTGGGCTATTAATTTGCATTTACGAGTACTAAGTCATTATTATGTATTTAAGAAAACTGGGCCATTATTTTGCAGGAACGTTTTTTTCTTAAGATAAATAATTCTCTCTCTCTCTCTCTCTCTCTCTCTCTCTCCACTTCAGGAATTCCACCTACAACACTGGTTTCCTCACATCCTTAAAAGAAATACCATCTATAAGTTTTTCGTGGACTAATGAGTGAATCATGTATTACAGAAAGCAATGCAGAACTGGTGTCTAGTAATATAAGTAACAGGGAGCATGAAATTGGATAAGAGGTAAGGATAATACGCGAAAAAAAAAGTATATCTATAAATGCATTCACCGCAAAAGAAATCGGTCCAGAGATGCATTAGGCTAATATGTTTTAGTATGATTACTCTCTCTCTCTCTCTCTCTCTCAAGCAAGAGTGGCTTTAAAAAGCAGAAACTGAGCGGGCAGAAGAGATGTTAGTGTCGTGTTTTAGCGGTGCTTAAGTGTTTTGTATATCTTATTGATACTAACACGAACTGAAATAAAAATGTGACTTCATGGGTCTATGAGCATTACCAGTGGCAGGCTACATGCAAAATTTGGTGATGCTAGGTAAAAAAATAGTCATGACCCCTTAGTTTTGTTTTGAGAGTTTGCCCGCCTAATATTTAGGCGGTTCCGCCGACACCCATCAAGGATACGGAGTCGATGGTTCAACTCAAAGTTTATTTCAGATATTCATAGAAACGTCAAAGAGAGACTACTGGCTACATCTGAGGCTATGTGCTTGCAGCAACACAAGCGTGCCGCCCCAGTTTCCTTAAAAGTGGATGACTTTTTTATGCTTCGAGTTCCAGAGAGACAGTCGAAGTTGTCCCCTGAATTCGTTGGCCCACGCCAGATAGTTAGACAACTAGGTGGACAAAAATTTGAGCTTTATGACATCATTTTTAATTCGTATGGAACTGTGCATAGTGATCGTCTCAAAAAGACTGACGCCCAGCCTGAGGTACTTGATTCGACTTTAGTTGAACCCGCGAGAACCGCCTTTTTGCCTCAGCCTGACGATGCCTTATCTATCTTTCCACCGCACGATTATAACCTGCGTCCTCGCCAATAAGAGTTTTCTGCTTGGTTCCAGGAAATGTTGCCCTTCGCCATCTACTGCCTTCTGCGTTCTTCTGGCTGCAGATCCTGCGTACCTCAAGCCGGGAGCCCTCTCTGGTCATTTGGGCCGGGTTTCTCTGGTTGAGGATGTCCTGGCGGTCCAGTACCCGTTTACTGCTCAGGTGGAAATACCGGGCACACCGAGGACAATAGCGGAACAAGTGAGTGAGGTTGTGTTGCAGCTGGATAGGGATGCTCCTGTAGAGGGTATCACGCGTCTGATGCATGAGCGCATATGGTACTTGAATGACACTCTGACCCTGGCTTTGGAGAACTACGCAGACCTTTCCTTTTCTAACCGTACTAAGCGGGGCTTGGTCAATGGGATTGGGCAACTTTCCCGCATGTTGTTTGGAACCGCAATGGATGAGGATGTGGAGGAACTGCGGGATAGGTATAACCACTTGACCTCACTTGCTGGTACTCAACACAAAACCATTCAGATGAATTCCTTACACATTTCCAGACTTGAGCATGGGGTACAGGGCATTGCTTCTTATTCTCGAACCTTAGGGACTTCCTTTAATGAGTTGTATACCGGTATGGGGAATCTGTACGAAATGGCACGTGTCCAACAAACCTTGCCTGCCTTGGAGAGTGCGGTCAACTCTGTCCTCCATACTAATGCACTGATAATTCTGAATGTAGTGGATGCAGATTGTGGTAGGGTTACTTCTTCTCTTTTCCCTGTCAGAGATTTACAAAGGGCTTTAAAAATAGGAGAAGATGAACACCAACTAACACCTTTGTTTGATATGCATGCCATACACCACTACTATCCCTTGCTGGAGTCATTCCCTTCGAGTCAAAGGATGAGTTTGAGGCTTATCAGCTGGAACCTTTCCCTTTCTCTGTCAGTGATTCGGTGATGGTGCTAGACTTACCTGCCACAGTGCTGTTAATTCGTAATGATTTGTCGCTTTATGCAACAGGTCAGGGCCCGTATCCTCGACAACTATTAATACTAAACTTGGTATTAACTTTCGACTTTGGTATTAACTTCACTCTCAAACTGTATCCTCACCAACTATTAGCCTAATACCTACTATTAACTTCGGTATTAACTTGGGAGTGCTGGCGAGGACTTCTAAACACTTATTAGTAATGTTAATAGCGAATCCCAGACCCAGACCCATATCAACATGGCCGCCGGACTTCCTCGCCCAGCCCGCCTCCGCAATTTAGAGTTCGATAGGACGCTTTGGAACTGTATAATAATGGTGAACTTGTCAAGATATACATATTAGACCGTACAGGAATGGAATATGTGACTGATTTTGGTGAGAAGAGAGCTACAAGATCCAGTTCAAAGGGAGCATTCCCTCACCCCGGGGTTGAAAGTGATTTTGACTTAAAGATACTTAGCTACAGGAAAAATGCTGCAATGTTCAAGTGATGAGTTTGGGGTAAGCCAGGGTAGTGTAAGCAGGGTGATTGCGGAAACTCTGGCCGCCCTCAGTGACCCGTAGGTAGTCAGGAGGTTTATCCAGTCTCCCTTTGATAGGGTGGAGATCCGTGAAAAGCAAGCAGAATTTTACCAATTTGCCGGTGTTGTGGGAGTGATAGACTGCACCCATGTGAAAATAATGGCACCAAAGGAAAACGATGTAGTTTATGTGAACAGAAAAAAAAAAACTTACATGGCTTGAACATACAATTAGTGTTTGATGCCTTTGTTATTGATTAAAATGTTAAATATTTGAGTTAAGGAAAACGAAACATGGGAATCTTTTTTTTTTTTTTTTTTGCAGAAAGGTACACACATGCAAATGAAAAAGATGACATTAAAATTGAATTAAAATGTAATTTAAAATATGATTTATAATTATTGTTGCTTTAAAACAAGTTAGAAAACAAATTACTCCTGCCGGTTATTCGTATTGAGATAATGGTGGTAAGAAAGCCTGTTAGTGACGTCTGCTAGTGTGAGGGAGGAGGAACGAAAGGTCGAGGTGACCACATCGTGTACATTATGATTTATGAGTGAAGTAAAACGAGGTTACTTGGTTTCTGTTTACAAAGTTCCAAGTGGAAAAACAACTTTATTGTGAATTCAGTGTATACTTTTCTGGAGTATTGTGTTTACTGAGTGAATTGGTGACCAATCTGTTGCTATTTGTGTCTTGCTTGAAGATATTCATCATTGGATTCAAAGCTATGGTATTAATGTGCAATACTCGTCATAACAAAATACGTAGTAATTAATTATATATGTCAACCTAATTATTTTCATGAGATCATGGTATGACCACTGAAAAACATAGCTTTTTTATCTTGGCTCCATTACAAATTCAGTATATAAATACTCATATATTAAATAAAGTAGTGGAATCCAGTTTTCAGCATATTTTATTATTATGCCAATATTCTAAGCACTCAGCTTGCAAACACGCTTATGTTTATGTTGTCAGCTTGGGTCGGACTTAGGTGAACACTTTACCAAGTGACCTAAGATTACTCAATGCTACCATATAGGTATACATACTATAACTACACTAAACGTGCGGTTGTGGGCGGAGTAAGCGTACGGGGTCCCTTGTACAGCCATGCCGCGTGTCTCCCAGCCCGCGATGTAGAAATGTTCTAATTTAAGTAAAACCATGGCAAATGTGATCAGCAAATATGCATACACATTTAATCTTAGTATTATAACGTATGGAAGAACAGTTAACTTATTATGAATAAGATATTTGTAAGCATACAAAGAAACGTTGCATACATATTTTACAGTGTTGCTAAGAAAATGCTTTACTTATTATTGAGTTTCCCTTACGTTTTGGGATGGGTAAGGGGTTTCACAATTATATTTAGATTATATCGTGAAGGAATGTACGTTAAAATAAGCTGACATAGGTATGAAAAAAAAAAAACATTAAAATCCTCGCGCCGGTAACGCTCCCGGCCACCACCCAGACACGCCCGCCATCCACACAGGTGGAGAGGTCAGGTGACTCCATTCAGGTCAGTCGACGTCCTTGACCAGACATGATCGATATGGCTGCTCCACCAACACTCTTCCAGCATCTACATAGCCAAACAAAACAATGGAAGCACTCTTGAAGCCCTGTCAAAGGTTACTCGTCGCACAGCTCCAGCAACGAAAGAACTGTGGAAAAAATTAACAAAGAAGCAAGAGAAAATGTAGAGAATCGCGCTCCCAAATTTACATCTCCCAAGAAAAGGCAGAGATCAAAACCCATCATGGACTTCTTTGATAACTTCACTGAAGGTGTACTGCACAGAACAGTTTTGCAGTTCTACGCAAGAAAAGAAATCCCTACACTCGAAAAAAATTAATGAAGAAGTAAAGAACAACCTCTCATATCCTGGCAATTAAGAGAGAGAGAGAGAGAGAGAGAGAGAGAGAGAGAGAGAGAGAGAGAGAGAGAGAGAGAGAGAGAGGAATGTACAAGGGAGGAATTAAGAGAGAGAGAGAGAGAGAGAGAGAGAGAGAGAGAGAGAGAGAGAGAGAGGCAACCAAGGTGCGGTTAAGACATGGCAACGCTGTACTGCCGCTTATTCCCTAGAGGCCTATGTCACAGCCGCACGTTTGAGCTGGTAGTACTATACATCTTTGATTGTGAGTGCATCAGAGAGCACTGGAGAGCAGCATGAGTCTAATTAGGTGCTAATGAATATCCTGCCTGCATCACAGACTACATAAAATTGAAATATGATCGGTACCTATATAAAACTGTCTGCCCTAATGTCCCTCCCACTTTTGAAGTCCAAATGATGCCCCTGATTGTAACAACGTATCTTGTAACACCCACGACTGGGTGCCGGTGCAAATCTCTTCATTTAACACCGATAAATTAATCTAGGCTCTAGGGAACTCAGAAAAATTCAAGTTAGAGAGTGCTGGCTGTGGGGATTGAACCAGTGACCTTCGACATACAAAGCCATGTCTGTCAGTCGAGCCAATAAAGGTAAAGGTAAAGTTGGGGCATACGCTGTAGCAGCGCGTGGCCTCGGTGCTCATCTCCGTAACATTGGCCCTTGAGCCTGTGGTGGGAGGGAGCCCATTACCCCGGGACACAGGGCCAGTGTGACATCCGGGTTACCACAGTTTCCCCAGGTTTCCCTAGGTAGTCATTTATCGACCAGCCCGAGAGGGAGGATAATCAGCTGGGTGAGCTGCACGCCACCTCTTTTGATTCTTTTTTAGGAGCAGCGAGTAGCGGGATTTTTTTTTTATTATTGTTTTTTTTGTGTGTGCCCTTGAGCTGCCTCCTTGTAAAAAAAAAAAAAAAAAAAAAAAAAAAAAACTTAAACTCTATGGAAAATTCACCTTGGAGTTGAGTGGCCCGTGGCCGGACAGATGACCGACGGACATTTCACCGACGGACATTTGGCCGAACTGACATTTGGCCGACAGACATTTGGCCGAACGGACATATGGCCGAACGGACACTTGGCCGACAGACATTTGGCAGAAGAGAATTGGATAAGAATTGTATGAAACAAAAGTTTAAATGATATCAATTGTAAGGAAATTTGTTAAAAAAGATGTTTTATAAAATTTAAAGTTCGTACATATTTTAAGGTAAAGGTAAAGTTGGGGGCATACGCTGTAGCAGCGCGTGGCCTCAGTGCTCATCTCCGTAACATTGGCCCTTGAGCCTGTGGTGGGAGGGAGCCTATTACCCCGGGACACAGGGCCAGTGTGAGTAGTAACAAATGTACGGAAGTGGGGGGGACTGGAAGTGGGGGACTGGAAGGGGTTGGGGGTGAGCGGGGGTTACGGGAGTGGGGGTAATTTGGGGGTTACGGAAGAGGGGGTATCTGAACCCCCCCCTAACCCCCTCCACACCCATCTCTTTACCTTTTCACCCCTCATCCTCACCCCCACTCGGACTAGCGTACGGAAGCGAGAAGGTGACGGGAGTAGGGTGCCCAGCAGGGAGGGAGGGGGGTGACGGAGAAGGGATACTTGAAGGGTTAAGATAAGATCTTTCTTTGACCTCGAATGACCACGAGATTATAATCACGGAAAAGGTTAAGGACATTAGGTTAATGACCAGGCTGAAATATGAATTTACTCTCTAATGCAAGTCCGAAAATAAAATAAAAAATCGCCATTGAACGTAAGACTCGATAAATTATTTAAGTTTTTGCTGGATGTATTGTATCATTATCTTCTTATTTCTCATTTCTCAACTTGTTTCTTCTTATTTCTTTCCTCAACTTATATATATTTTTTTTACTCCGGTTATTTGGTGCCATCTAACCCTAAACACTGCAGCACCAAGTCTTTTTTTTCTGATTTTGCATTAATTAATGTCTTATATCTCATTTCTTAACTTCTTTCTTATTATTTCTTTTCTCAACTTGCATTTCTTTATATTTTCTGCATGCTCTTCGATGTCATATGACCTTAGGCGTTGCCGCATCGAATTTACCTTTTTCCGTGAAAAAGGGATCTTGTGTGTGTGTGTGTGTGTGTGTGTGTGTGTGTGTGTGTGTGTGTTCCATTCCCCTCCGATTCTTGAGAAATCTGCGGCTAGCTCGAAATTTTGTGGGCCATCTTTTTTAGCCGATTATATGCTCCGAAGCGGAATTTAGTGAGGATTCTTATGGTATCTTCAAATTCCTCATACGTCTATTAGTTCCCGAGTTACACCGAGAAAACTGATTTTTTTTTTCTCTCGGTAGGGGTGCCCAGCAGGGAGGGAGGGGGGGGGGGGGGGGTGACGGGAGAAGGGATACTTGAAGGGTTAAGATAAGATCTTTCTTTGACCCTCGAATGACCACGAGATTGTAATCACGGAAAAGGTTAAGGACATTAGGTTAATGACCAGGCTGAAATATGAATTTACTCTCTAATGCAAGTCCGAAAATAAAATAAAAAATCGCCATTGAACGTAAGACTCGATAAATTATTTAAGTTTTTGCTGGATGTATTGTATCATTATCTTCTTATTTCTCATTTCTCAACTTGTTTCTTCTTATTTCTTTCCTCAACTTATATATATTTTTTTTTACTCCGGTTATTTGGTGCCATCTAACCCTAAACACTGCAGCACCAAGTCTTTTTTTTTCTGATTTTGCATTAATTAATGTCTTATATCTCATTTCTTAACTTCGATGTCATATGACCTTAGGCGTTGCCGCATCGAATTTACCTTTTTCCGTGAAAAAGGGATCATGTGTGTGTGTGTGTGTGTGTGTGTGTGTGTGTGTTCCATTCCCCTCCGATTCTTGAGAAATCTGCGGCTAGCTCGAAATTTTGTGGGCCATCTTTTTTAGCCGATTATATGCTCCGAAGCGGAATTTAGTGAGGATTCTTATGGTATCTTCAAATTCCTCATACGTCTATTAGTTCCCGAGTTACACCGAGAAAACTGAATTTTTTTTCTCTCGTCAGAGTAGCTTAACAAATAAAAATCACTCATTAATTAATGTCTTATATCTCATTTCTTAACATATTTCTTCTTATTTCTTTTCTCAACTTGCATTTCTTTATATTTTCTGCCTGCTCTTCGGTGTCATATGACCTTAGACGTTGCCGCATCGAGTTTACCTTTTTCCGTGAAAAAGGGATCATGTGTGTGTGTGTGTGTGTGTTCCATTCCCCTCCGATTCTTGAGTAATCTGCGGCTAGCTCGAAATTTTGTGGGCCATCTTTTAGTCGATTATATGTCTGAAGCGGAATTTAGTGAGGATTCTTATGGTATCTTCAAATTCCTCATACGTCTATTAGTTCCCGAGTTACACCGAGAAAACTGAATTTTTTTCTCTCGTCAGAGTAGCATAACAAATAAAATCACTCATTAATAAATGTCTTATATTTCATTTCTTAACTTATTTCTTCTTATTTCTTTTCTCAACTTGCATTTCTTTATATTTTCTGCCTGCTCTTCGGTGTCATATGACCTTAGACGTTGCCGCATCGAGTTTACCTTTTTCCGTGAAAAAGGGATCATGTGTGTGTGTGTGTGTGTGTGTGTGTGTGTGTTCCATTCCCCTCCGATTCTTGAGAAATCTGCGGCTAGCTCGAAATTTTGTGGGCCATCTTTTTTAGCCGATTATATGCTCAGAAGCGGAATTTAGTGAGGATTCTTATGGTATCTTCAAATTCCTCATACGTCTATTAGTTCCCGAGTTACACCGAGAAAACTGATTTTTTTTTCTCTCGTCAGAGTAGCATAACAAATAAAAATCACTCATTAATTAATGTCTTATATTTCATTTCTTAACTTATTTCGTCTTATTTCTTTTCTCAACTTGCATTTCTTTATATTTTCTGCCTGCTCTTCGGTGTCATATGACCTTAGACGTTGCCGCATCGAGTTTACTTTTTTCCGTGTAATAGTGATCGTGTGTGTGTGTGTGTGTGTGTGTGTGTGTGTGTGTGTGTGTGTTCCATTCTCTGATTCTTGAGAAATCTGCTGCTTGCTCAAAATTTTGTGGGCCAACTTTTTTAGCCGAATATATGCTCCGAAGCGGAATTTAGTGAGGATTCTTATGGTATCTTCAAATTCCTCATGCGTCTATTAGTTCCCGAGTTACACCGAGAAAACTGAATGTTATTCTCTCGTCAGAGTATCCTAACAAATAAAATCGCTCAGAGCTCCTCATCTACGTTCCTTAGAAAGATTGCCATATGTTACTATTAAGAAACTTATCCCAACAACTGCAAATTTGACGCACTTTCATCGAAAACTTAATTTTTAATAATTTTTATTTACTTTATGGCGCGTTTCGCGTCATCGTCCGCCAGAACCTTTTACCCTTGATGACATGAAATGCGTCATCGTGCGCGAGAGGGTTAAATAAGTCAGATTTATCTCAAATTCACTGTCTGGGCAGACAAATATTCGGAAAAGAGAAGGCAAACCAGTTTGTAGATATATATAAATATGCCGTATATTCACGTCCTTATGGATATCTTCTTGTTGATTAGGGTTTAAATACTCCTGAATCCCTACAGTTTCGCTCAAACATTGTTGGAGAGCCTCCCAGATGAACGCGTATTCCAATGGTGAACTCCAGGAAAAGGAACTCTTACACGTTCTATACTCCCAACATAACGAACCCTATGGTTTAAGCTCTCAGCTACTTCTGATCTTACTCTCTTAAGCCTTTGCAGTTACTTTCTTAAACCATCGAAGCCCGCCTTCCTGAAGTCAGGTATTAAGTCTTGTTTCTGCTGACTCTATCCTCCCATTTAATATTAAATTTAATTTCCTTATGATCACTGTTACCTAATGAACCCCAACCTCAATGTTGCTTATTATGTCCTCTTTATTAGTTAACAACAAATCCAAAATATTTTCTTCCTCCTTCGCACTGTTTTGTATATAGAACGAACTTACATTAGCTGAACCCACACTCCTGGAAGAAGCTAAAATTTTCTAAAGGCTACAATAAAGTCAATATGACCGATGAAGATACGGCACGTCACAATGAACAAACTCACTGTCTTAGCTGTAAATCCGGGTTTTAAAAGTTCAAGGAGTAAAACATCATGACCATGAAAAATCAGGAAACAATTACATTGAAGCTTATTGTAATAGATGCAACCTTCAAATGAAAAAAATCACAAATTGCAGCGTACTCTCATTGCACATTATGCGGATTACGACATGACGTTAATCCCGCGTGAATTAACGCTACCTGGCTTTGAAAATCAAACTAAGACCAAAACATTCAGTTCAGAAATACCATGAAGTCATCATAAATGACTTGAGATTTATTGACACGTATGTCTTTATGTCTGGTTCACTCGCGGCTTTAGCGAACCAATTCATCAGCACTGGGAACGAGCCCATGTGCACACAACAGATGTTGAAAGATGTGCCAGCACCTGCGTTACCATTATTGATCAAGGGAAAGCAGGTTTTTTGTTATGACTATATGGACTCGATGGAACGACTTTCTGAGACACGTCTTCCATCCCGCGAAGATTTTTTTCAATTCGCTTCAAGAAGCAGAACTTTCCGAAAGTGATTATAAACATGCTCAGAATGTTTGGAAAGTAGCTGGATGTCAGAGCCTGATGGACTATTTGTTGCTTTATGTAAAAGTGGATGTTGGCCTTCTATGTGATGTCTTCCTAGAGGGGAGAGGTATTTTGAAAACACAGTGGAGGTTGGATATTGTAAATTATGTTAGCCTGCCAGGATTTGCCTATGACTCTTTTTTGTTAAAAACACAGCAGGAATTAGAGATGCTTAGTAGCCCACACATATATCATTGCATTCAAACAAATGTGCGTGGGGGCTACACAAGTGTTGTGCGTCGTTTTGTACGCACCAATAACATCTACACGAACCCTCAGTTTAATCCAAAACATGATAGAAACACTTTCCTTTCATATCTTGACTTCAACAGTCTTTATCCCACTGTAATACAAGAGAAGTTACCATGTGGAGATATGAGAAAACTAGATGAGACAGAAATGCACTGGTTTTTGAGCGGGAGGGGGGCTAGGTCAATCAAGCAACCGATGGCGATTTTGGATACCTCATTCTGTGCAATACTGAGGCTGTCTCACGTGAAGTCATTGAGAAAACGGATGACCTCCCACTGACCATCAGAAGACACAATATCATCAATAGAGATATATCGTCAGCCGCACACGAATGGTATGAAGAAGAAAACCGTCCAGTACCGTGTAAGAACATAAAACAGATTGGAACACATGTTGCTCAGGAGAAAATACTGTTTGCTCTGTCCCTCCTTAAACTGCTATTCAACTAGGCCGGGTTGTTAAAAAGTGCATGCTATTTATATGTTTAAAGCACTTTCTTGCGGACTTCATTCAGGATAACATAGAAGCCCGCAAAGTGCTACTTGCCCTATCAAGAAAACTGCAATCAAGTGTATTTCAAACAGCATTTTGGTCGATACCTGATGAACGCGGCCAAATATAGTGAAGACATAGATATTGTCACCAACCGCGAAAAGTTTTGAAGCTGGCCCGAAGTCCTTACTTTAAACGCGTTGTACCCCTCAATGATGGTCATGTAGTTGTAGTTCGCCATAAGAAATATTCACAGGCGAATCATCCAAACTACATTGGCTACTACGTCCTAAAGCTGTCCAAGCTGCGACTATATGATTTCTTTTACAGTATCATGAAGGCTCATTACGGGGATCAAGCGAAACTAGTGTATTGTGACACTGATTCCTTAATAACAGAAACTGAAACTCCTGATCTATTAACAGAGTACTGCAGGAACCCTTTAAAAGCTATATAGACACAAGTAACTTTAGCTCCTCACATTCCTTGTACAACACAGACAACAAAGGCAAGCTCGGATTTCTCAAGTCTGAAGTGAGGGAAAGAACCATCTCAGAATTTGTAGGTGTAAGAACAAAGTGCTACTCCATCCCCATGGCAGACAGTGACCGGTTGAGTTCAGCTAAGAGCGTTCCAAAGCTCATAAAGAAAAAAAAATTGCTCATCAGCGATACAAAGACGTCCTATTCCAGAAGCAAACATTTACCTTTGGCTATCAGGGATTCACAGTGCGTAATGGACGAATGAGTACAGTAAAATATCCCAAGAGAGGGATATCTGTAGTTCAGGACAAAAGACACTGCTTTAGCACCTTGGAGTTACGACCTTACGGTCATCCCGATAATTCTACAGGGTAGAGGAGGAGGAGGAAGAGAAGGAAGCTGTAATCATAATTTGACCAAATTCCAATAAACATTGAGTTTGTTTGACTTGTTTATATGTCCTTTATCAAAAAATGAATGAAAAAAACAATAATTGTCTTAAAATTTATTCGATTTGTGGAAACATGTAGACAAAACGCGTCTATGTTTCGATCTGGCTCATATAAAAAAAGAAAAAAAAGACTCGCGAAATGTGCGCGGCGGCGGCACCAGCGGGTACTTCTGCGACATCATTCGACTACAGGATGCGACAGGATTGCGTGGGCTCAAGGGCGGGCGGCGGGGCGGCAGCACTGGGGCTAGTGGTGGTGACGAGTGAGGTCCTGTATGGAGCCAGACCACTGATTTAAGCGTGTTATACAAACCACGATAAAGGAACTAGAAAATTATTTATGCTGAGAATAGCTTCGTGGAATGTAATACACTTCAATATGAAAAATCAATAAAGTCAATACTTACTTTTTATGAACACGTGTTAAATGTTTGATGTCATACGGGCATTATAAACTTGCTGTAAGCGAATCTCATCACGTGTTCATCATTCCTCGAATATTCGGTCTTGGAAAACTCCATACAAATTTTTCAAGAGTTTCTCTTACACCCACGTGTGAAACATTGTAGGCAAAGTACACGACATAAGCCCTGCACAATATCGCTTCGCGTGCTTTGAAGTCGAAATGCATTTTTATATATCCTGAGCCCAGGGTAAGCAATATATTTAAAATAATCAGAGTATAATTTGAGGTCGAGAGCATAACTATCTAAGAACACTATCATGTCCGGTTCATAGTAGAGACAAATCCAGTGTCTCATTTCTCTTTAGAATAACTTGGTAGCGTGCTGCCGCCCCGCCCCGCCCCGCCCCGAGCCCACGCAATCCTGTCGCATCCTGTCGTCGCATGATGTCGCCGCAGGACCTGCTGGTGCCGCCGCCGCGCACATTTCGCGAGTCTTTTTTTTTTTTATATGAGCCAGATCGAAACATAGACGCGTTTTGTCTACATGTTTCCACAAATCGAATAAATTTTAAGACAATTATTGTTTTTTCATTCATTTTTGATAAAGGACATATAAACAAGTCAAACAAACTCAATGTTTATTGAATTTGGTCAAATTATGATTACAGCTTCCTTCTCTTCCTCCTCCTCTACCCCTGTAGAATTATCGGGATGACCGTAAGGTCGTAACTCCAAGGTGCTAAAGCAGTGTCTTTTGTCCTGAACTACAGATATCCCTCTCTGGGATATTTTACTGTACTCATTCGTCCATTACGCACTGTGAATCCCTGATAGCCAAAGGTAAATGTTTGCTTCTGAATAGGACGTCTTTGTATCGCTGATGAGCAATTTTTTTTTCTTTATGAGCTTTGGAACGCTCTTAGCTGAACTCAACCGGTCACTGTCTGCCATGGGGATGGAGTAGCACTTTGTTCTTACACCTACAAATTCTGAGATGGTTCTTTCCATCACTTCAGACTTGAGAAATCCGAGCTTGCCTTTGTTGTCTGTGTTGTACAAGGAATGTGAGGAGCTAAAGTTACTTGTGTCTATATAGCTTTAAAGGGTTCCTGCGAGTACTCTGTTAATAGATCAGGAGTTTCAGTTTCTGTTATTAAGGAATCAGTGTCACAATACACTAGTTTCGCCCGATCCCCGTAATGAGCCTTCATGATACTGTAAAAGAAATCATATAGTCGCAGCTTGGACAGCTTTAGGACGTAGTAGCCAATGTAGTTTGATGATTCGCCTGTGAATATTTCTTATGGCGAACTACAACTACATGACCATCATTGAGGGGTACAACGCGTTTAAAGTAAGGACTTCGGGCCAGCTTCAAAAACTTTTCGCGGTTGGTGACAATATCTATGTCTTCACTATATTTGGCCGCGTTCATCAGGTATCGACCAAAAATGCTGTTTGAAATACACTTGATTGCAGTTTTCTTGATAGGACAAGTAGCACATAAGCGGTCTTCTATGTTATCCTGAATGAAGTCCGCAAGAAAGTGCTTTTGCTTAAACATATAAATAGCATGCACTTTTAACAACCCGGCCTAGTTGAATAGCAGTTTAAGGAGGACAGAGCAAACAGTATTTTCTCCTGAGCAACATGTGTTCCAATCTGTTTTATGTTCTTACACGGTACTGACGGTTTTCTTCTTCATACAATTCTTGTGCGGCTGACGATATATCTCTATTGATTATATTGTGTCTTCTGATGGCGAGTGGGAGGTCATCCGTTTTCTCAATGACTTCACGTGAGACAGCCTCAGTATTGCACAGAATGAGGTATCCAAAATCGCCATCGGTTGCTTGATTGACCTAGCCCCCCTCCCGCTCAAAAACCAGTGCATTTCTGTCTCATCTAGTTTTCTCATATCTCCACATGGTAACTTCTCTTGTATTACATTTTGATAAAGACTGTTGAAGTCAAGATATGAAAGGAAAGTGTTTCTATCATGTTTTGGATTAAACTGAGGGTTCGTGTAGATGTTATTGGTGCGTACAAAACGACGCACAACACTTGTGTAGCCCCCACGCACATTTGTTTGAATGCAATGATATATGTGTGGGCTACTAAGCATCTCTAATTCCTGCTGTGTTTTTAACAAAAAGAGTCATAGGCAAATCCTGGCAGGCTAACATAATTTACAATATCCAACCTCCACTGTGTTTTCAAAATACCTCCACTCTAGTAAGACATCACATCGAAGGCCAACATCCACTTTTACATAAAGCAACAAAAACTCCATCAGGCTCTGACATCCAGCTACTTTCAAAACATTCTGAGCATGTTTATAATCAATTACGGAAAGTTTTGATGCTGTAAGCGAATTGAAAAAAATCTTCGCGGGATGGAAGACGTGTCTCAGAAAGTCGTTCCATCGAGTCCATATAGTCATAACAAAAAACCTGCTTTCCCTTGATCAATAATGGTAACGCAGGTGCTGGCACATCTTTCAACATCTGTTGTGTGCACATGGGCTCGTTCCCAGTGCTGATGAATTGGTTCGCTAAAGCCGCGAGTGAACCAGACATAAAGACATACGTGTCAATAAATCTCAAGTCATTTATGATGACTTCATGGTATTTCTGAACTGAATGTTTTGGTCTTAGTTTGATTTTCAAAGCCAGGTAGCGTTAATTCACGCGGGATTAACGTCATGTCGTAATCCGCATAATGTGCAATGAGAGTACGCTGCAATTTGTGATTTTTTTCATTTGAAGGTTGCATCTATTACAATAAGCTTCAATGTAATTGTTTCCTGATTTTTCATGGTCATGATGTTTTACTCCTTTACCTTTTAAAACCCGTATTTACAGAGAAGACAGTGAGTTTGTTCATTGTGACGTGCCGTATCTTCATCGGTCATATTGACTTTATTGTAGCCTTTAGAAAATTTTAGCTTCTTCCAGGAGTGTGGGTTCAGCTAATGTAAGTTCGTTCTATATACAAAACAGTGCGAAGGAGGAAGAAAATTTTTTGGTTTTGTTTTTAACTATTAATGTGGACATATTAAGCACCATTGAGGTTGTTGGTTCATTAGGTAACAGTGATCATAAGGAAATTAAATTTAATATTAAATGGGAGGATAGAGTCAGCAGAAACAAGACTTAATACCTGACTTCAGGAAGGCGGGCTTCGATGGTTTAAGAAAGTAACTGCAAAGGCTTAAGAGAGTAAGATCAGAAGTAGCTGAGAGCTTAAACCATAGGGTTCGTTATGTTGGGAGTATAGAACGTAAGAGTTCCTTTTTCCTGAGTTCACCATTGGAATACGCGTTCATCTGGGAGGCTCTCCAACAATGTTTGAGCGAAACTGTAGGATTCAGGAGTATTTAAACCCTAATCAACAAGAAGATATCCATAAGGACGTGAATATAAGGCATATTTATATATATCTACAAACTGGTTTGCCTTCTCTTTTCCGAATATTTGTCTGCCCAGACAGTGAATTTGAGATAAATCTGACTTATTTAACCCTCTCGCGCACGATGACGCATTTCATGTCATCAAGGGTAAAAGGTTCTGGCGGACGATGACGCGAAACGCGCCATAAAAGTAAATAAAAAATTATTAAAAATTAAGTTTTCGATGAAAGTGCGTCAAATTTGCAGTTGTTGGGATAAGTTTCTTAATAGTAACATATGGCAATCTTTCTAAGGAACGTAGATGAGGAGCTCTGAGCGATTTTTATTTGTTAGGATACTCTGACGAGAGAATAACATTCAGTTTTCTCGGTGTAACTCGGGAACTAATAGACGCATGAGGAATTTGAAGATACCATAAGAATCCTCACTAAATTCCGCTTCTGAAAATATATTCGGATAAAATAGTTGGCCCACAAAATTTTGAGATAGCAGCAGATTTCTCTATAATCAGAGGGGTATGTAACACACACACACACACACACACACACACACACACACACACACTCACACACACACACACACACACACGATCCCTTTTTCACGGAAAAAAGTAAACTCGATGCGGCAACGTCTAAGGTCATATGACACCGAAGAGCAGGCAGAAAATATAAAGAAATGCAAGTTGAGAAAAGAAATAAGACGAAATAAGTTAAGAAATGAAATATAAGACATTAATTAATGAGTGATTTTATTTGTTATGCTACTCTGACGAGAGAAAAAATCAGTTGTCTCGGTGTAACTCGGGAACTAATAGACGTATGAGGAATTTGAAGATACCATAAGAATCCTCACTAAATTCCGCTTCGGAGCATATAATCGGCTAAAAAGATGGCCCACAAAATTTCGAGCTAGCCGCAGATTTCTCAAGAATCGGAGGGAATGGAACACACACACACACACACACACACACACACACACACACACACACACACATTACGATCCCTTTTCACGGAAAAATGTAAACTCGATGCGGCAACGTCTAAGGTCATATGACACCGAAGAGCAGGCAGAAAATATAAAGAAATGCAAGTTGAGAAAAGAAATAAGAAGAAATAAGTTAAGAAATGAAATATAAGACATTAATTAATGAGTGATTTTATTTGTTATGCTACTCTGACGAGAGAAAAAAATTCAGTTTTCTCGGTGTAACTCGGGAACTAATAGACGTATGAGGAATTTGAAGATACCATAAGAATCCTCACTAAATTCCGCTTCGGAGCATATAATCGACTAAAAAAGTTGGCCCACAAAATTTCGAGCTAGCCGCAGATTACTCAAGAATCGGAGGGGAATGGAACACACACACACACACAAGATCACATTATCACGGAAAAAGGTAAACTCGATGCGGCAACGTCTAAGGTCATATGACACCGAAGAGCAGGCAGAAAATATAAAGAAATGCAAGTTGAGAAAAGAAATAAGAAGAAATATGTTAAGAAATGAGATATAAGACATTAATTAATGAGTGATTTTATTTGTTAAGCTACTCTGACGAGAGAAAAAAATTCAGTTTTCTCGGTGTAACTCGGGAACTAATAGACGTATGAGGAATTTGAAGATACCATAAGAATCCTCACTAAATTCCGCTTCGAGCATATAATCGGCTAAAAAGATGGACCACAAAATTTAGAGCTAGACGCAGATTTCTCAAGAATCGGAGGGGAATGGAACACACACACACACACACACACACACACACACACACACACATGATCCCTTTTTCACGGAAAAAGGTAAATTCGATGCGGCAACGCCTAAGGTCATATGACATCGAAGTTAAGAAATGAGATATAAGACATTAATTAATGCAAAATCAGAAAAAAAAAGACTTGGTGCTGCAGTGTTTAGGGTTAGATGGCACCAAATAACCGGAGTAAAAAAAAATATATATAAGTTGAGGAAAGAAATAAGAAGAAACAAGTTGAGAAATGAGAAATAAGAAGATAATGATACAATACATCCAGCAAAAACTTAAATAATTTATCGAGTCTTACGTTCAATGGCGATTTTTATTTTATTTTCGGACTTGCATTAGAGAGTAAATTCATATTTCAGCCTGGTCATTAACCTAATGTCCTTAACCTTTTCCGTGATTACAATCTCGTGGTCATTCGAGGGTCAAAGAAAGATCTTATCTTAACCCTTCAAGTATCCCTTCTCCCGTCACCCCCCCCCCCCTCCCTCCCTGCTGGGCACCCCTACCGAGAGAAAAAAATCAGTTTTCTCGGTGTAACTCGGGAACTAATAGACGTATGAGGAATTTGAAGATACCATAAGAATCCTCACTAAATTCCGCTTCGAGCATATAATCGGCTAAAAGATGGCCCACAAAATTTCGAGCTAGCTGCAGATTTCTCAAGAATCGGAGGGAATGGAACACACACACACACACACACACACACACACACACACATTACGATCCCTTTTTCACGGAAAAGGTAAATTGATGCGGAAACGCCTAAGGTCATATGACATCTAAGAGCATGCAGAAAATATAAAGAAATTAAATTTTAGAAAAGAAATAATAAGAAATAAGTTAAGAAATGAGATATAAGACATTAATTAATGCAAAATCAGAAAAAAAGACTTGGTGCTGCAGTGTTTAGGGTTAGATGGCACCAAATAACCGGAGTAAAAAAAAAATATATATAAGTTGAGGAAAGAAATAAGAAGAAACAAGTTGAGAAATGAGAAATAAGAAGATAATGATACAATACATCCAGCAAAAACTTAAATAATTTATCGAGTCTTACGTTCAATGGCGATTTTTTATTTTATTTTCGGACTTGCATTAGAGAGTAAATTCATATTTCAGCCTGGTCATTAACCTAATGTCCTTAACCTTTTCCGTGATTATAATCTCGTGGTCATTCGAGGGTCAAAGAAAGATCTTATCTTAACCCTTCAAGTATCCCTCCCCCGCCCGCCCTGCTGGGCACCCCTCCCCCCGTCACCGTCCCGGTGCCGTCCGCTCGTCCGCGTGGGGGTGCGGGGGGGGGGGTGAGGGGGGTGAAAGGTAAAGAGATGGGTGTGGAGGGGGTTAGGAGGGGGGTTCAGATACCCCTCTTCCGTAACCCCCTGCAAATTACCCCCACTCCTGTAACCCCTGCTGACCGCTGACCCCCCAACCCCACTTCCAGTCCCCCACTTCCAAATTACCCCACTTCCGTACATTTGTTACTACTAGTGTGACATCCGGGTTACCACAGTTTCCCCAGGTTTCCCCAGGTAGTCATTTATCGACGAGCCCGAGAGGGAGGATGATCAGCTGGGTGAGCTGCACGCCGACTGCCCGGGCCGGGATTCGAACCCGGGCCAGCGTAGAAGCCAGGCATGCTGACCGCTAGACCACGGAGGCGTATTGGAGCCCAATCTCAAGTGAACCCACTCACAATGGCACACAATTTTTTTCTGGTTAATTTTGTGCTTTGAATGAATTTGCTAACCATTTCTGTCGAAAAACAGCAGATATTATTTTTCACCCCTTCCACCCTAACCTCCTCAGTAATAAAAAAAAGTGATAAAATCATAGCCTTGAGGCAGTAATATTCAGCCCCAGGATCAAAAAAATTATACTGCTGCCCTATGAAAGGCATCTCTTAACTCCGATTAAGTAGGTGGTGACTGTGGTGGAGCAGCTTCATTGTCATCCCTTGCAGTGGCAGGTGTCATTGGGCCAGCAGATGATGAAGCAGTGGCTGGTGTCATAGGGCCAGCATATGTTGAAGCAGTGGCTGTTTCCGGAGCAGCTGATGGTATCTTTTCCACAAGTAATGAACAATGTGCTGGGTTGGTCTCTAGCAATACAGCAGCGGGGCTGAAAAAAAGCGTTATATATTAGTCATGATTAATGCATGTAACTTAACCACTTATCTGTGGATTTCCTACAAGAAAACATCACCAAACAACAAAAATGGAACAAAAAGTGGCTGCTACAATTCAGTGAAGAAAATGTAGTCCAACACCTTGGGAGGGGATATCCAGCATACCAGTACCACATGGGAAACACTCCACTATCCACCGCAGAGGCAGAGAAAGACCTGGGACTATTATGTTACCAGGCTACCAGTGAAAGCCAAATCCATGCCAATCGTAGCGGATGGGTTAAATAGGTACGTAGTTGAAGAAAAAGGGTCTTAAAGGTGAAATATTACTTATTAACAGAAATATTCCACAATTTGTTATTGGTTGTAAAATAATTGACTGATAAAGTGTGTATATGCAAAGTATATCAATTTAAGAGTGATTAATAAATTGTCTTAATGAAAATATAAAAGTTTTTGCCAAAAACATACAGGCCAGTCAATATTTCACTGCTGCTTGACTGCTGCTGCTGTTGCTGCTGTCCTAACCCTAGCCCATCATCAGCTGTGTCAATGCTGAATGGCTCTGGTACCCCTTCAAATACATGAGACTAGCAGCCTATGATGTCATACACCAGTTTATCTATCACAGTTAATGTCATAGTTAGGTAGGCGCCTGCGTATCTGTGGTGCCACACGTGTGGGGCACTCAGGTGCTGGGGGAAATGTCATTGTTATGAAGGGGCAGGGGTAAACCAGTGTATGCTGAGAGGCCTTGGTGTGAAAGTTCCCTGTCTGGTCCCCTGCCCTATACAGTGAGGGCAGTGAGGGCCTTTTTTACTCCCTCAGGGGCTGTGCAGCTGAGAGAGTGGTGTACATGAGGGTGAATGTGTGAGTGAGTGTGTGCCTGTCTTGGCTACCACCCTTCATTGGGGGAAGATAGCCAAGGTATTTAGATAGATTGATAGTCATTGACAGATGGACATTAAAAAAAATTATATATCAAATATGCAGTTCACTGCTATGAACTTATTAACTTTAAGCTGAAATAAAGGCATTGTGGCCAGTATAGCTGCATTCTGTGAGCACATAAAAAAACTAACTAATATAAGTTTTACATATAAAGACATAACAACTAAAAATAAATACCAGTCTGCCGCTACTCATTCTTGCACTTGGCAATGCGAGGCTTTGATTTTTGTTGTACGTTGTACCAACGCCTCTCACAGTCATCCTGCGTTCGGGGTCCACTCCCAGGGAAGGCACTGTCAGGGTATAAATGTTAAGCAAGTTTCTTAATCGCTTCACTATGGCATGCTATTTATTTCCCATACCTTCTCCAATAACATTTAATACTTGCTGTGATGGAAAGCTAAATCAGTACCGGTATTTTATTTACATGCATCATTAGACATTAACTTTTTAGTTGTTATGAACATGGCCATAAATACTACTTTTCATTACCTACTTTTCTAAAATGCTTTTCTCTAAGTAGGATGATATTACACAATACAGCTATACAAAAAAAATCTAAGTATTAATCTTAATTCCATTCTTTTGAGTACTTCTAACCTAACATTATATCACCAGAAACTGTTTGACCAATGCTATCAAAATAATATTTTAATCTTACTTTACCATTCTCATTAAATCTACCTATTCCGATATAGTCTTAACATAAAATACTTGTAAAAGTGTTGAGAGAGTGGCATGCCCGCCCCCCCCCCCAAAAAAAAAAAATCTAAATAAGGAATAAATAAAATAACAGGTAAATATGACTTGACTCTCTTATACTAACCCCCTTTCCACCCTAACAAACTTGGGGACCTACCATGTTAGGTTAGGACGTGTTAGGTAGGACAGGTTTAGCAGGAGTTGGCTTAGTTATGTTATATTGTTGAGGGAGTGGGGGTTGCAGCAGAAATGGTCATGATGATGCTATTCACATGGAGCAGTAGGAAAAAGTATGTCCTGTTTTGAAAATATGTGGTTGTGTTTGTATACAAAAATACCCTTTTTTTTTTTTTTTTTTTTAGGTGGCGGCCTATAGCGCCGGTAGGCTTCTTCCCGGTGGGGCCTGATGGTTGGCCCAAGGCTTCTTCCCGGTGGGTCCTGATGGTTGGCCCAGCCCGTTCTGGCGCAGGCGAGTGTTTATAGTGGCGCCATCTTGCATTAGCTCATGCTGCCCTCCCGGAGCTCATCTTTAATCCTATAATCTAGAGTCCGGGTTGATAGGTGGTTTTCTGGACAGCATGTGGGTAGTTTTAAGCCACTCGGCGGCGGCTGAAAAATCCTAGCTAGGTGGCACCGGGCGGGGATTGAACTCGCGTCCTCCTGAACGCGGGGCTGTTACTCTGTCGATTCAGCCACCGCCTCCCCGAGGTTAGGTTAGTTTGCAAGTTACTTGAATCATGGATATGTGAATATGTAACAAAAAAAATAAAAGCGTTAACCTTAATTTCATTATCTTGAGTACATTCCAATCTAACATTATATCACCATAATCTGTTTGACCAATGCTATAAATATACTATTTTAATCTTACTTTACCATTCTCACGAAACCTACCTGTTCCCATATAGTCTTGACATAAAGTACTTGTAAAAGTGTCCACAGTCTGGCATGCCTAGCATCCTCCCCCAATAAAAATAAATAATAAACAAATAAAAATAAATAAAGAATAAAAAAAGGGCAAATATGCCTTAATTATCTATACCAACCCCCTCTTCCCCCCCAACAAACTTGGCATGTTAAGTTAGGATGTGCTCGGTAGGACGGGGCAGGTTTGGCATGGTTAGGTTTATATATGTTAGGTTGTTGAGGGAGAGGGGGTCGTGGCAGAAATTGTCATAATGAAACTATTCAGATACAGAATAAAAATATATGTTCTGTTTGGAAGGTCAGTGCTTGTGTTATTATGCAAAAAATACCCAATTGATTAGGTTAGGTTAGTTTGTAAGCTAATTGAACCATGAATATGTGATTACTAACCTTGTTACAGCTTCTGCCACTTCAGTCCACGCTCTCTTCTTATCCTCAGGGGTGATACTCTTCCCATAACACCCTCTGATTATACGTATTTTTTCTTGAATTTGATGTAAGAAGACCGTTTCATCGGGCGACCAATTAAACTTACTCCTTTTCTGCGCTGGTTCCCCGGCCCGTAGATGTGCTCATTGGGGCAGATGACGTGGTTATGGTGCGGTAATTTCAGCAGAGCAAATCGTGACGCAGGAGGGAAGATAACGGTATTGTTTCTATCTGCCACAAAACTCAGTATTTTCTTGTGTTTGCCATTTATTATGTTTCTGTTGTACATTTATACATGTTTTCTTTATTTTTCTTTTGAAATATATACTTAATTCATGTCGGATGTTTACGTTTTGCACGGAGGCGTCCTTAGCAACGAGCACGCCATAAAGAAGAAGAAGAAGAAGATAATAGTAGCCAGGATTTGCTAATACTTACACTCAAAGTTGACAAGGATAGCTTTTACTCTTAATAATTTGAAACTATTAACTTTGATAGTAACTTTAAGAGTAAAAGTTAATAGCTCTCGAGGATACGGGCCCAGGTCCACCGCTAAGGGAGAGAGTGCCCTTATAAACGGCACCGGTTTACAAGCCACCTTGAACCATAGCAACACTCCGGGGTCACCAATTGTAGGTGGTAGCGAGTGTTCCGAGTGCTAATTGGTTCACAGATAGAGAAAGTCAATATCCGTCAGGGTTGTTTATTGACATAAAAATCGTACAGGTCATAAGGACAAACAAAACATACAGAAAATGTGTTTGTGTGTGTATGGGTGTGTATGAATGTTGTATGGTTTAGATGACATATAAATGTTAGTGTGTGTAGTAAACAATATGTATGACTTAACAATAGGAGGACGAGGACAGACAGTGGAAGATAAACGAGTAACAAGAGAGACAAACATTAAAGACGCAACACGGACAACAAGGAGCGCGACGAGAGACAAGAACATCAAAACATTCACTAATTGAGTCTGTGCTGCCACACCATTTTCCTTGTCTCATCGGAGGAGAGTACGCGACCGTTTCAGCGGTGGCTTGCTACACACGTATTCCCGACCGTCTTGGAGACCGGCCCAACATACTAGACATCTTCCTTACCTCTAACCCTTCTGCTTACTCTGTCAAACTGTTCTCTCCGTTGGGCTCCTACGATCGCAACCTTATTTATGTATCCTATCCTATTGCTCCTGTACATCCTCTGGAAGCACCGAAGAGTCGATACTTCTGGTACTTTGCTTCAGCTCGGTGGGACGACCTAAGGATGTACTTTTCCGATTTCCCGTGGAATGATTACTGCTTCCACAACAGAGACCCCTCTGTGTGTGCCCACCGCATCAAAGATGTGAGTGTCTCTGGAATGGAGGTATATATTCCACGTACTTTCTCTATTCCCCATGCTAAAAAGCCTTGGTTTAATCACGCTTGTTCTCGTGCTGTCTAAGATAGAGAGGCAGCTCACAAACGCTACCAGAGCCTTCGAACACCCGCTAACCTTGATCTTTACATTTCCGCCCGGAATCGTGCCAATTATATTCTTCGACTTAACAAAAACGCCTTTATCCATAGCAAATGTCAACGCCCTCGTATGGAGTATGCATCTCATGTGTGCGGGGGGGTGTCCACTCACAAAACTCTCCTTGACAGAGTGGAGTCAAAGTTTCTTCGTCTCATCAGCTCTCCTCCTCACACTGATAGTCTTCTACCTCTCAAATTCTGCCGCCATGTTGCCTCTCTTTTTATCTTCTATCGATATTTTCATGCTGACTGCTCTTTTGAACTTGCTAACTGTATGCCTCGTCCCCTTCCGCGGCCCCGCTGCACACGACTTTCTACTCATACTCATCCCTATACTGTCCAAACCCCTTATGCAAGAGTCAACCAGCATCTTCACTCTTTCATGCCTCACGCTGGTAAACTCTGGAACAATCTTCCTTCATCTGTATTTCCTCCTGCCTACGACTTCAACTCTTTCAAGAGTTCACTTCTTCCTCTTTCCCGCCTCTTCTTAACCCAGACAGCAGCACTGCCGTCTCATATATCTCTAAGGCTGAGCTCTTTGCTCAAACTTTTTGTAACAACTCCAGTCTGGACGATTCTGGGCATATTCCTCCTATTTATCCCCCCTCTGACTCCTTTATGTCTGTTATTAAGATTCTTAGGAATGATGTTTTCTATGCCCTCTCTGGCCTCAACTCTCAGAAGGCTTATGGACCTGATGGAGTGCTTCCTATTGTCCTTATAAACTATGCTACCTAGTCAAACTCTTTCGCCTCTGCCTATCAACATCTACCTTTCCTTCTTACTGGAAGTACGCCTTCGTACAGCCTGTGCCTAAGAAGGGTGACTGTTCCAATCCCTCAAACTACTGCTCTATAGCTTTACTTTCCTGTCTATCTAAAGCTTTTGAATCAATCCTTAACCGGAAGATTCAAAAGCACCTCTCCACTTCTAACCTTCTGTCTGATCGCCAGTATGGGTTCCATAAGGGGAGTTCTACTGGCGATCTTCTTTCTCTCTCAACTGATTCTTGGTCATCTTCTCTTAGCCTCGGTGAAACTTTCTCAGTTGCGCTAGACATATCGAAAGCCTTCGATAGAGTCTAGCACAAGTCTTTGCTTTCTAAACTGCCCTCTTTCGGATTCTATCCTTCTCTCTGTTCCTTTATCTCCAATTTCCTTTCCGACCGTTCTATCTCTGCTGTGGTAGACGGTCACTGTTCTTCCCTTAAACCTATTAACAGTGGTGTTCCACAGGGCTCTGTCCTATCACCCACTCTTTTCCTGTTATTCATAAATGATATTTTTTCCATAACAAACTGTCCTATCTACTCATACGCTGATGACTCCACTCTGCATTATTCAACTTCTTTCAACAGAAGACCCTCACAACAGGAATTACATGACTCCAGACTGGAGGCTGCAGAACGCTTAACCTCAAACCTTACTATCATTTCCGATTGGGGTAAAAGGAACCTTGTGTCCTTCAATGCCTCAAAAACCCAATTTATCCACCTATTAACTCGACACAATCTTTCAAACACCTATCCCCTGTTTTTCGACAACACTCAGCTTTCACCATCTTGAATACTAAACATCCTCGGTCTAATCTTAACTCAAAATCTTAACTGGAAACTTCACATCTCCTCTCTCACTAAATCAGCTTCCTCGAGGTTGGGCGTTCTGTATCGTCTCCGCCAGTTCTTCTCCCCCGCACAGTTGCTATCCATATACAGGGGCCTTGTCCGCCCTCGTATGAAGTATGCATCGCACATGTGGGGGGGGCTCCTCATGTATTTTAAACCCCATATATGTGCGTCACAAACTGCTAGAAACGCCAATGGGCGCAATGGGGGAGAGCGTAACACCCATGGGATTCGAGGGAGGGAAGACCCCTGTTAGCTAGGTTAGTCAAGTTATGTTGGAGTAGTTTAAATTTATTCGACACTGCGGGGCGACGAAAATATGCAGTGCAGAAGGGACATGACGGCGGTGGCCCACTACACGGGCCGGTGTTGCGAGAAATACCTCTTGGTAAAAATAAGTGTCACTGCTGTCCACCACGCATGCTCAGTGGGGGAATACACAGCAGGAAAAAACATTAATTTCCCTGGTTTTGTTCTAGTTTGTCCACTTGTGAACTTGGTGAGCGGTGAGTGAAATACAGAAACAGTGAGCAAGTTGAACCTCTCTGAGATAGTTTGTGGTGGCGGCAACAGGTGATTTGTAAAATTGAGAAAAGCCTTGCCCACCCAGTTCATTGGTTCATCCGTCTGCTCCATGGCAATGTGCTGTCACTACGTCACCTTTTTGAAAATCTCGATGGTAAAACAAGTGGGCCACATGGCTTCGCAGGACCAATTGGGAAAAGCAATCTCTAACAGGACTGTTCCTGACACACTGTCAAGGAGAAATCCAGGAAACCTAAACCACTCCAGATGGCTCACAACAGCCAATAGGATTCTCCGCCTGTATGTTGGTACACAATATCCGACAGAACAACGTAAAACACTTTTTTTTTTTTTTTACAACAAAGGAGACAGCTCAAGGGCACACAAAAAGGAAACAATAATAAAAAAAGCCCGCTGCTCGCTGCTCCTAAAAAAAAGAGTCAAAAGAGGTGTCCGAAAGAGGGGTCAATTTCGGTAGGAGAGGTGTCATGATACCCTCCTCTTGAAAGAGTTCAAGTCGTAGGCAGGAGGAAATACAGATGAAGGAAGGCTGTTACAGAGTTTATCAGCGTGAGGGATGAAAGAGTGAAGATGCTGGTTAACTCTTGCATAAGGGGTTTGGACAGTATAGGGATGACCATGAGTAAAACGTCGTGTGCAGCGGGGCCGCGGAATCAAGTTCAGAAGAGCAGTCAGCGTGAAAATAGCGATAGAAGATAGAAAGAGAGGCAACATCGCGACGGAATTTAAGAGGTAGAAGACTATCAGTTGGAAGAGGAGAGCTGATGAGACGAAGAGCCTTAGACTCCACTCTGTCCAGAAGAGCTGTGTGGGTGGAGCCCCCACACACGTGAGATGCATACTCCATACGAGGGCGGACAAGGCCCCTGTACATGGATAGCAACTGTGCGGGGGAGAAAAACTGGCGGAGACGATACAGAACTCCCAACCTCGAGGAAGCTGATTTAGCGAGAGAAGAGATATGAAGTTTCCAGTTGAGATTTTGAGTTAAGGATATACAAAGGATATCTAATGTTGAAGAAGGTGACAGCTGAGTGTTGTCGAAGAATAGGGGATAGGTGTTTGAAAGATTGTGTTGAGCTGATAGGTGGAGAAATTGGGTTTTTGAGGCATCGAAGGACACAAGGTTCCTTCTACCCCAATCAGAAATGATAGCAAAGTCTGAGGTTAAGCGTTCTGCAGCCTCCAGTCTGGAGTCGTGTACTTCCTGTTGGGATGGCCTTTTATTGAAAGAAGTTGAATACTGCAGAGTGGAATCGTCGGCGCATGAGTGGACAGAACGGTTTGTTATGGAAAGAATATCATTGATGAATAACAAGAAGAGAGTGGGTGATAGGACAGAGCCCTGTGGAACACCACTGTTGATAGGTTTAGGGGAAGAACAGTGACCGTCTACCACCGCAGAGATACAACGGCCGGAAAGGAAACTGGAGATAAAGGAACAGAGAGAGGGATAGAATCCGAAAGAGGGCAGTTTAGAAAGCAAAGACCTGTGCCAGACTCTATCGAAGGCTTTCGATATGTCTAGCGCAACTGAGAAAGTTTCACCGAAACGCCTAAGAGAGGATGACCAAGAGTCAGTTAAGAGAGCAAGCAGATGGCCAGTAGAACGCCACTTGGGGAACCCATACTGGCGATCTGATAGAAAGTTAGAAGTGGAAAGGTGCTTTTGAATCTTCCAGTTAAGGATTGATTCAAAAGCTTAAGATAGACAGGAAAGTAAAGCTATAGGGCGGTAGTTTGAGGGATTGGAACGGTCACCCTTCTTAGGCACAGGCTGTACAAAAGCATACTTCCAGCAGGAAGGAAAGATAGATGTTGATAGGCAGAGACGAAAGAGTTTGACCAGGCAGGGTGTCAGCACGGAAGCACAGTTTTTAAGGACAATAGGAGGCACTCCATCAGGTCCATAACCCTTCTGAGAGTTGAGGCCAGAGAGCTCTCTGGCCTCAACTCTATACCCTATACCCTAGGGTATAGAAAACATCATTTGGAATAATTTTAATAACAGGCATAAAGGAGTCAGAGGGGGGATGAGTTGGAGGAATATGCCCAGAATCGTCCAGAGTGGAGTTTTTATAAAAAGTTTGAGAGAAGAGTTCAGCCTTAGAGATAGATGAGACGGCAGTGTTGCCGTCAGGACTAAGGATTGGAGGGAAAGATGAAGAAGTGAAGTTGGAGGAGATGTTTCTGGCTAGATGCCAGAAGTCACGGGAAGAGTTAGAGAAAGCAAGGTTTTGGCATTTTCTATTAATGAAAGAGTTTTTGGTTAGTCGATTCCGGGCAGAAATGTAAAGTTCATAATTAGCATTAGTTTGAAGGCTCTGGTATCTTTTGTGAGCTGCCTCTCTATCATTGACAGCACGTGAACAAGCGTGATTAAACCAAGGCTTTTTAGCGTGAGGAGTAGAGAAAGAACGAGGAATGTATTCCTCCATTCCAGAGACAATCACCTTTGTGATGCGCTGAGCGCACACAGAGAGGTCTCTATCCAGGAAGCAGTAATCATTCCACGGGAAAGTACATCCTCAGGTCGTCCCACCGAGCTGAAGCAAAATGCCAGAAGCATCGCCTCTTCATTGGGTCCAGAGGATGTAGAGGAGCGAAAGGACAGGATACTGAAATAAGGTAGTGATCGGAGGAGCCCAACGGAGAGAACAGTTTGACAGAATAACCAGAAGGGTTAGAGGTAAGGTATGTTGGGCCGGTCTCCAAGACGGTCGGGAATACGTGTAGGGTGCTGAACCAACTGCTCTAGGTCATTGAGGAGGGCAAAGTTGTAGGCTTGTTCACCAGGCTGGTCAGTGAAAGAGGATGAAAGCCAAAGCTGGTGGTGAACATTGAAATCTCCCAAGATGGAGGGAAGGTGGAAAATTCAGAAGAGTCAAGGTCGTGTACACGAGAGCAAGTGATGTCGTTGCGCACGTAGACGCAACATCCAGCTTTGGATTGAAATTTAGGATAGAGATAGTAGGAGGGAACAGAGTAGAGATTGCTGTCAGTAGCCTCAGAGACCTGTGTTTCGGTGAGGAAGTGAAGGTGAGGTTTAGAGGAGGAGAGATAGTGTTCTACTGATTGAAAATTCTGTATCCTACATATCATGAAAATATGAAATATAAGTACTTAGCTACAAAATAACATATACAAGAGGTCGTTGTGGCTAATGCTGTCCATATGTTTGTCAACAAATGATAAGCGATGGACCGACGGAGTGGATCATCCGTGCCGAGCGGCCTTTATTTCGCTGACGTCGTTTTGAGGTCATTATTAACGTCGACGGATCCGTCAAAACGGAATAGTGGGAACCTCGCCTTACTCATTTCCCTTACCTCCTTCCTTTTCCTCCATCCCCTCCTCTCCTCCCTTATTTTTTCTCTCCCTCACCTTCCTTTACTTACCTCCCTTACTCCTTACCTCCCTCCATCCCCTCCTTTCCTGCCTTATTCTCTCTCTCCTCCCTTTCACTCCATCCCCTCCTTTCTCTCCCTCTCCCCTCCCTTCTCTTCCATCTTCTCTCCTCCCTTTCTCTTTCTCTCCCTCTCCTTCCTTTTCGTCCTCTCCTCCCTTCCCTGTTTCCACCTCCCTCCTCCCTTACTTTATCTCCCTCTCCTCCCTTACTCTTTCTCAGTCACGTTATTTTGTTTTGAGGTGAGCCGAGTACCGCCCCCCCCCCCCGTCCCCCCTTGACCCGCTCTATTGCTATATATTTCCATTATTTCTATTTCCCTTCCTTCTGTTTCCTCCATTCCTTCTTTCCTCTTCTTTATTCTTCTGTAATTCTCTACTTTCTCCGTCTTTTTTCTTTTATCTTCTTCCTCTCTTCTCCTTTATCACAATTCTCATATTACTGTTATTGTAATTATTAGCATTATTATTATTATTATTATTATTATTATTATTATTATTATTATCTCTCTCATATAGAAGAAGAAAAAAACTATTAAAACAAGAACAAGAAAAAAACGACCTCTAGCTGTGGAAAATTATTATAATTGGTTTCATGCACTTAATTAATATTCCTTCCTTTACTGTTTTCTATTATCATATTACAAGTCTTATCATTCCCTCCACTGCATGAATATTGCACACATGTTTCTTGTATTAACTGAAAATCACACAGTATGCGCTAACCACTCTTGCAGGAAGGTTGTTACAGTGGCGGACGACTCAATTCAAGGAAGCAAGGAAGGAGGGAGGGAGGGGGCGGGAGAACAATTTATTCTCTTTTTTATTCTTTGTTACATATCTCATAATAGAAGGGTGTCCATCCAGTGCAGATGTAGCTAACAGATGTGGAGTAGAGGACCTGCATGGAAACAGTGATCAGAAGGGAAAGACTCCGATGGTTTGGACATGTAAAGAGAGCAGGGGAGGATACAGTGCTGGGAACTGTGGAGAAAATGGTAAGATAGGGTGTCCGGTGCAGATGTAGCTTTTCAGATGTGGAGTAGAGGACCTGGAAACAGTTTCTTTTTTCCTTTTTTACATGTGACCTAAAGCGCCGGTAGGTTTTTTTTTTTTACTAGGGGGCTGATGGTGGGCCCGAGCCCGTTATGGCGCAGACAATTGTTTATAGTGGCGCAATTATTATTGGCTCATGCTGTCCCCCGGAGATCATTCTTGATTTCACTTGCATAGCTTCTTGTAGAGTTCGGGTTGGTGGGTAGTCTTCAGGACAGCATGTGGGTAGTCTTAGGCCCCTCGGCGGTGACTGAAAAATCCCAGGTGGTAGCGGCGGATTCGAACCCTCATCATCATCAACGCTGCGAATGCGGGGCCGGCACGCTAACCACTCCGCCACTACCTCAGAAACATGGAAACATGGAAATGCAGGCAACAGAAAGCCTATTGGCTCATTACGAGGTTGCCCGCTTTGGTGATTTAATCTGCTCGACAGCCACTTGGGGCCTGGGGAGCAGATGAAAGCACCTCAATATTCAGTTTACTCCCGACGCAGCGAAGTGACGGTCGATTCTATATTTGAAGGAGTTGATAGTATTCGCATTTACTACTTCTGAAGGAAGATTGTTCCAGTGACGGATGACTCGGTTTGAAAAGAAACTCCTTCCGATGGGAAAGACTCCGAAGGTTTGGACATGTGAACAGAGCAGGGGAGGATACAGTGCTGGGAGGTTTGGAGAGATTGGCAAGACAGGGTGCCCAGTGCAGATGTAACTAACAGATGTGGAGTAGAGGACCTGGAAACAGTGCTCAGAAGGGAAATACTCCGATGGTTTGGACATGTGAAGGGAGCAGGGGAGGATACAGTGCTGGGAGTTGTGGAGAGATTGGCAAGACAGGGTGTCCAGTGCAGCTAGATGTGGGTAAATGATGTGGAGTAGAGAACCTGGAAACAGTGCTCAGAAGGGAGACTCCTATAGTTTGGACATGTGAAAAGCAGGGGAGGATACAGTGCTGGGAGTTTTGGAGAGATTGAAAGTAAAAGGAAGGAGACCAGTTGGTAGACCTAGGAAAACGTGGAGAAGGTGTATACAGGAAGACTTGGCAGTGATGGGATTGGATGAGCATCAGGCAGAAGACAGAGCAGAATAGAGGAGACCCATAAAGCGTCCAACCGCTCAGGAAGAGTGAAAACGGACGTTAAACGAAATTAAGATGTTGATGATGATATCTAATAATAGAAGAAGAAAAGCTAATAACTAAGAACATTAAGTGACCTGTGGAAAGAATTAAAGCACTTCTGCTACTCCCGGATACGTTCAGTTCACTCCCGACGCAGTAAAGTTACTGTCAGTGGAAATGGAGTTGATCGTTTCCGCACGGAGGACTTCTGCGGGGAGGCTGTTCCAGTGGCGGACGACTCTGTTCGAGGAAGGAAGTATGGAGGAGGGAGGGATGGGAGCAAGTGTTTTTATTCTCTTCGTTAATCTTTGTTCTCTCGTTCCATCTCATCCTTCCACATGCTCACTGCCACATATACTTCACTACTCTGTTACTTAACTTTACTTTCTGATCATTTCACATTACTTTCAGATTAAATAAGTTAACTTCCTCTGCATTGCGCCACGTAGGGCAACATCAGACGCTTTTAAAATTAGGAACATCAGACGTTTTTAAAATTAGGAACAGCAGACGCTTTTAAAATTAGGAACATCAGACGTTTTTAAAATTAGGAACAGCAGACGCATTACACATTAGGAACAGCAGACGCATTTAAAATTAGGAAGAGTAATCACTTAAATTAACTTGAGAAACAAACAAAGATTAACATGATTCTGAGAGGAAGTAAGCACCCGTTTATTATAGATATACATGTCTGTACATCATCAAGACCCCAAGACCCAGACCAAGCATTCCTAAACGTATACTATAGTCGCAGCACACGAGTCTGAGGTCTTCGTTATCGTGTTCTGGCAACTTGCACACACATGCACACACACACACAGCTACATAATCAGTGACCTTATTATATATATTTTTTTTACAACAGAGGAGTGGCCGAAAGATAGAGAAGAGCTGTGTGAGTGGAGCCCCCCACACACGTGCGATGCATACTCCATACGAAAGCGGACAAGGCCTCTGTATATGGATAGCAACTGTGCGGGGGAGAAGAACTGGAGGAGACGATACAGAACGCCCAACCTCGAGGAAGCTGATTTAGTGAGAGAAGAGATGTGAAGTTTCCAGTTAAGATTTTGAGTTTAGGTTAGACCGAGGATATTTAGTTTTGAAGAATTATAAGGTGACAGCTGAATGTAGTTGAAAAATAGGGATAGGTGGATAAATTGGGTTTTTGCGGCATTGAAGGACACAAGGTTCCTTTTATCCCAATCGGAGATGATGGCAAGGTCTGAGGTTAAGTATTTTGCAGCCTCAGCCTTATAATCTAAAACAGATTTTTACGACAATTTCAATAATATGATTAATACAGACAAATGTGTCCTATGCGTAGACTTGCCAGAGGTTGCCAGAGCATGATAATTCACACCTCAGTCTCGAGTGCCGCGACGAAAGCCAAGGCTGTTACACAGAGACGGACTTGACACAGCACCACTATAACTCCTCCTCCTCATCTCTCTCCTTTCCTTTCCCTCCTCTTC
The DNA here is from genome assembly GCF_024679095.1 of Eriocheir sinensis. Taxonomy (NCBI): domain Eukaryota; kingdom Metazoa; phylum Arthropoda; class Malacostraca; order Decapoda; family Varunidae; genus Eriocheir; species Eriocheir sinensis. The sequence continues at coordinate 5,960,639 of NC_066531.1, forward strand.
CTCCTCACTCAGGCTTAGTGATGCGGATGACGAAGACGAGACCCTCCTTGTCACAGAAATAGTTTGGGACGGTGCGCCGCTCCACCTGAAGGAATTATGACCATCATTTCAAATACGTGACCTTCTCCTCCTGGCCAGCTGCTGACCATCTCCTTATACCAGTGTGTCGTGACAGGCGCCCATACAGTGAACAGCCCCGCCAGACATAAACCTTGATTAAAGTAAATGTTTTCTTGTACCAACGTTGCCAGATAATTGTACTCAGCCTCTTATATTTACCAACTTCCGACCCCATAACTTTCTCCTGGGGCTCAATAACTAGATCCATTTATATCTGTCGTTAAAATAGTTAATTCCTGATGTTTCTTGGCAATAGTGGGGCGTCAAAAAACGGTAAATACTATGCTCTGAGTACGATAATCTGGCACCGGTGCTCCCTACCTTCTTCCACTTCCCGTCCGCCTCCAGCTGGTCCATGTAAGGCTCCAGCTTGTCCTTGTAGGAAGGCACGGTCTGTAGGTACTCATGGCGCATCACGATGATCACGAAGCCTCCTGGAGTGCCGGAGAGGAGGAAATCAGTTAATCATTGGGGCTTACGCTAGGGGGCGCGTCGTCTAGCCCACCCTAGGAAAACCACCTCAAGGTTTACTCCAGGCAAACCTGAAGTCTCTATGTAGGCTCTTTCCCATCCTAAACGGCGCCTAAGTTCGCCTGTTTGAAAAGCCTCTCGTAAAAGTTGCTGGGATTACCATGAACTGTTTTGCGATCCTATAGTGATGGTTCTACACGTCTGTCACGATCTTCAACGGGAAAACCGCCCATGAAAACCCAGTGAATCTTCTCAGTGGCCTTGGGAAATAGTCGTGGTGGAAGATCGGCACGCCCAGGAACAATGCTAACCTACGGGTCCTCGCACGAGTATCTAAGCTGAGGATCCAGCTTCCAGCGCCTTCACCCGCTCAGCGGACCTTGCAAAATACACACACACACACACACACACACACACACACACACACACACACACACACACACACACAAACTCACCAGAGCCTTCGCACTCCTACTAACCATGAACGTTACATTTCAGCCCGGAATCGTGCCAAATCTATTATCCGACTTACCAAAACCTCTTTCATCAATATAAAATGTCAACACCTTGCTTTTTTTCTAATTCTTCCCGTGACTTCTGGCACTTAACCAATAAGATCACCACTTTCACTTCTTCCTCTTTCCCTCCTCTCCATAACACTTACGGGAGCACTGCCGTCTCATCTATCTCTAAGGCTGAACTCTTCGCTCAAACTTTCTGTAAGAACTCCACCCTGGACGATTCTGGGCATATTCCTCCTACTCATACCCCCTCTGACTCCTTTATGCCTGTTACTAAGATTCTACATAATGATGTCTTCTATGCCCTCTCTGGCCTCAACTCTCAGAAGGCTTATGGACCTGATGGAGTGCCTCCTATTGTCCTTAAAAACTATGCTTCCATGCCATTTGAATCAATCCTTAATCGGAAGATCAAAAGCACCTTTCCACTTATAACCTTCTATCTGATCGCCAGTATGGGTTCCGCAAGGGGCGTTCCACTGGCGATCTTCTTGCTCTCTTAACTGACTCTTGGTCATCCTCTCTTAGCCATTTCGGTGAAACTTTCTCAGTTGCGCTAGACATATCGAAAGCCTTCCATAGAGTCTGGTACAAGTCTTTGCTTTCTAAACTGCCCTCTTTTGGATTATATCCCTCTCTCTGTTCCCTTATCTCCAGTTTCCTTTCCGGCCGTTCTATCTCTGCTGTGGTAGACAGTCACTGATCTTCCCCTAAACCTATCAACAGTGGTGTTCCACATGGCTCTGTCCTATCACCCACTCTCTTCTTGTTATTCATCAATGATCTTTCCATAACAAGCTGTCCTGTCCACTCATACGCCGACGTCTCCACTCCGCATTATTCAACTTCTTCCATTAGAAGGCCATCCCAACAAGAAGTACACGACTCCAGACTGGAGGCTGCAGAACGCTTAACCTCAGACCTTGCTATTATTTCCGATTGGGGTAGAAGGAACCTTGTGTCCTTCAATGCCTCAAAAACTCAATTTCTCCACCTATCAACTCTTCACAATCTTCCAAACACCTATTCCCTATTCTTCGACAACACTTAGCTGTCACCTTCAACACTAAATACTCTCGGTCTATTCTTAACTCAAAATCTCGAACTGGAAACTTCATATCTCCTCTCTCGCTAAATCAGCTTCATCGAGGTTGGGCGTTCTGTATCGTCTCCTCCGGTTCTTCTCCCCCGCACTGTTGCTATCCATGCACTGGGGCCTTGTCCGCCCTCGTATGGAGTATGCATCTCACGTGTGGGGGGGCTCCACTCAAACAGCTTTTCTGGACAGAGTGGAGTCTAAGGCTCTTCGTCTCATCAGCTCTCCTCCTCCAACTGATAGTCTTTTACCTCTTAAATTCCGTCGCGATGTTGCCTCTCATTCAATTTTCTATCGCTATTTTCACGCTGACTGCTCTTCTGAACTTGCTAACAGCATGCCTTCCCCCCTCCCGCGGCCCCGCTGCACACGACTTTCTACTCATGCTCATCCCTATATTGTCCAAACCCCTTATGCAAGAGTTACCCAGCATCTTCACTCTTTCATTCCTCACGCTGGTATACTCTGGAACAATCTTCCTTCATCTGTATTTCCTCCTGCCTACGACTTGAACTATTTCAAGAGGAGAGTATCAGGAGAGGAGAGTATCAGGACACCTCTCCTCCCGAAATTGACCCCTCTTTCGGCCACCTCTTGAATTTTTTTTTTTTTTTTTTTTAGGAGCAGCAAGTAGCGGGCTTTTTTTTTATATTAGTTTCCTTTGTGCCCTTGAGCTGTCTCCTTTGTTGTAAAAACACTCACTCACTCACTCACCGTTCTTTGCGACGCGCACCAGGTCGTCGAGGCCACTGAGTGGGATGTGACCTTCGCCCATACCGCCCGAGATGACCACCAGGTCGTATGTGTCTGAGAGAGAGAGAGAGAGAGAGAGAGAGAGAGAGAGAGAGAGAGAGAGAGAGAGAGAGAGAGAGAGAGAGAGAAGAAAAATACGTATATTAATCTTTACATATGAAACAACAACGATAACAATAATTCCACTCACACAGCTCTCCTGGACAGAGTGGATTCTAAGGCTCTTCGTCTCATCAGCTCTCCTCCTTTTACTGACAACCTTCTACCTCTTAAATTCCTCCGCTATGTTGCCTCTTTTTCTGTCTTCTATCGATATCTTCATGATGACTGCTCTTCTGAACTTGCTAACTGCATTCCTCCCTCCTTCCCGCGGCCCCGCTGCACACGACTTTCTACTCATGCTCATCCCTATACTATCCAAACCCCTTATGCAAGAGGTAAACTCTGGAACAACCTTCCTTCGTCTGTATTTCCTCCTGCCTATGACTTGACTTATTTCAAGAAGAGTGTATCAAGACACCTCTCCACTCGAAATTGACCTCTCTTTTGGCTACTCTTTACTTTTATCTTTTATGGGAGCGGCGAGTAGCGGGCTTTTTTTTTGGACTCTTCTTGTTGCCCTTGAGCCGTGTCCTTTGATGTAAAAAAAAACAAATTACAAATACCTTTGGGCACGGTGGAGTGTCCGATGCCGATAAACTCCAGGAAGTCGTTGGTATAGATGCCAGTCTCCCGCAGCTTCATCATGCCCTCCGACGGGTCCACAGCGTCTATGTGCCTGTGGGAGTGGCTGTAGTAGTTGAAGTAGTAGCAGTATTATAAGTAGAGGTTATAGCATTAGTAGTAGTTGTTGGGAATCAGTAAATTTACCCTACCCAACAGTTAGGTCACTCGCAAAGTGAATAACACACCCGTCAGACAATCCCAAAGAAACAAGTGCTTACCAGCTATTAGGTGGTGAAGGTATCCAACAAGCACCTCCAGACAGCCGAACAAATAATAATCCTACCGGATCCGTGTAGTAAAAATATATCTGTCTCAAATAACTGCTGGGGGCACTTAGCTGAGAAGCGGGTTTCAAAAGATATTGTTGTCTCTGAAGTCTCGTTGCCGGGTGTAGTATCCCTCAGTCAGGTAATAGAAGGCACACTGCGTCCGAGTTAATGGGTGGGCTGCGGTGCCTTGGTCTTTACTTTGTGAAGGCCGGTGGTGGAGTGAGAGAAAACCAACCACGTGGGTCTGAAGCGATATTTTGAATTTCTCTCGCCAGATGGCGTGGCTTTCCTCTCTGTTTCCATCGGTTAAATTATCCTTGTTCTTTAATTTTAATTCAGTAAAGAACAATTAGTTATTATTTCATGAAAGGAAACACTTCACTATTGTTATTCCTTTTATGGTAAATGTGGTTAATCTTCAGGCAGTGAATAAGTTGATTCTGTCTCGGTTTGGGAGCCGATGACCGAAGTATTTAAGTACCATCCAAGGCTTATTTGAGCTCAGACGATACTCACAGTTGACTTGAACTCTCGGTCCGAGACTAGTTCCATAAGGGAAATAGTTAATTTGTCTAATCCCCCGGTTAACTGGCCTAATTCCTAACATAGTATAGTCTATCGATTTTAACTTGAGCCCGTGGGCGCGACCCAAGGATTCCCCACGAGACCGCGCTGGTGCCACATCACTCCATTACTCTCCTCGGAGAGGGTGGCTCTCTCTCTCTCTCTCTCTCTCTCTCTCTCTCTCTCTGCATGGCAGCGCAGGGCGCGAGAGTGAGATCTACTTCATTTGTCCATTGTGGCGTAACGCTGAATGGTGCGGCCTGGCGCCTGTTGCCAAGGTCCGTCAGGCAGCAACGTTGCATGAGGTTTACTGAGTCGTTGTCTTTCCCTCTAATCCCAAGCCATTCATAACACCACGCAGTCGTATTATGAATGTATGTAAATTCCATAAATAGATAACGTACAGACTAACAGTGAGACAGAACGCCATGCGCAGGTCATCGCTAGATCAGTAAACAATTGGGGTTTCCCCGGGCCAGGTCACAGGGCTCAATTTTAAGTTAGATTCGATGGACTATAGTAATGCCGCTCCTGCCCGCTCCCAGTTCCCACCCAGCGGCTCTGCCTCTACACAAGCTGCTGTAATTTCCAACACATCATCTTCATCTCTTGGCGTTGGATTCGTGTTGAGGCTGAGGCACTGGCAGGCAGGAGGCAGTGGACTGGAGGATATTTAAGTATGGTGACTGGACATCCCCCTGTCTGCGGCCCTGCGGCACCCACCTGAAGCCTTCCCGGTGGAGTTCGCTGCCCACGCAGCCCGTCCCGGCGGCCACGTCCAGCACCCTGGCCTTGGCTCGCCGCTCCGGGGGTACGCAACGCAGCGCCTCCTCCAGCGTGATGGCGGGGCCACGGTACCCGCCTTTCCAGATCATCTAAGGGGACGGGGAAGCGGGTGATTACAGATGCGTACCCCAGGGGCCGCATCACTTAACTCCCGGACCTCACGGAGTAGTCGCCGGTTTAACGCAAAATCATTCCAGCGATACCCTATGATTCTGCGTAGGCCCGTGGTACGAAAGGCAGCTCTCTCTCTCTCTCTCTCTCTCACCATCTCCTCGTAGTTCTCGGACCACTCGTCGTAGCCGGCCGCCATCTCCTCCGGCGTGAGCCCTGGCCTGTGGACGTTCGCGTCCGCCCTCATTGCCACGTCGCCCCGACTGCCGCCCTCAGACATTATCCTGCAGCAGGGAAGAGACGGGAGAATCACAGGCAGGGCATGACTACAGTACAGTACAATTCCTTTATAGTAGTATGTAATGGCGACAGTGACGGGACCAAAATAATTCGCAAGCATGATCAAGAATTCGCAGCAGAAAAAATTACGTCGAAAATTTTTAAACGTCGAATTTGCCGGCCGGGGCGGCCAGCCAGCCGCGCGGGCAGCCAGCCGCCGAGGGGACTTCCCCGCTACCCAACCGGGTAGTGGTCATAAACCTACCCAAAGTGACCATCCCCCCCCACCCCCAACCCCACCCCCAACCCCACCCCACCCCAAACCCCACCACCTTCCACGCCATCGTGTCTCCCCCTACCCCCCGGAGGCCTGAGCGTCACCCTCCTGCCGGGGATTGGTTAGGGGCGTCCATTCGCGCCGTGCCGGGCGTCGCCCTCCGGGGATCGGTTAGTGCGAGCGGTGCCTTGTTCGGGGATCGGTTAGGGCGTCTTTCTCACCGTGCCGGGCGTCCTTTCGCCCCAGTGCCGGGGATCGGGTAGGGGCCTCCTTCGCACCGTACCGGGGCGTCACCCTTCTGCCGGGGATCGGTTAGGGCGTTCTTTCGCCCCAGTGCCGGGGATCGGGGGCCTCCATTCGCACCGTACCGGGGCGTCACCTCCTGCCGGGGATCGGTTAGGGCGTCCTTTCGCCCCAGTGCCGGGGATCGGCTAGGGGCCTCCATTCGCACCGTACCGGGGCGTCACCTCCTGCCGGGGATCGGTTAGGGGCGTCCTTTCGCCCCAGTGCCGGGGGATCGGTTAGGGGCGTCCTTTCGCATCGTGCCGGGGCGTCCTTTCGCCCCAGTGCCGGGGATCGGTTAGGGGCGTCCTTTCGCGCCGTGCCGGGGCGTCCTTTCGCCCCAGTGCCGGGGGATCGGCCAGGGGCCTCCTTTCGTGCCATGCCGGGGCGTCGCCCTCCTGCCGGGGGATCGGTTATGGGCGTCCTTTCGCACCGTGTCGGGGCGTCACCCTCCTGCCAGGGATCGGTTGGCGTGAGCGGTGACTTGTTGGGCGGAGGCCTGTGGCTACCTTTCCCCCTCCCTCTCCCTCTTCCCCTCCCGCTATTGATTTTTTTTTTCCAGTTTGCCAGCATGTGTGTGCGTGTCCCCCTCTATTCCCCACCCCTCGCGAGCGGTGACTTGATGGTCAGTCTGAGGGTAACATTACCCCTCCCTCTCCCTCTACCCGCTATTGATTTTTTCAGTTTGCCAGCATATGCGTGTGTGTGTGCGTGTGTGTGTGTGTTACTGTTGATTTTCATATTGACTGGAGTTATATCGATTGTCTTTTCAGTGAGGGGGTAGGAACGGGAAAAGTAGATTTTATACATTTTTATTGAAATATAGTGGAAAAATATGGTATGACAAGTTATTATATTACCTTAATCTAGTCTATTTTATTTGTTCTTTCTTAATCCAGGCTAATTTGTTCTTTCTTAATCCAGACTAAATACATGCTAAGCCTAAAAACAAAAACACACAATCGCCATAAAATAAAAAAAAGACATATTACAAACTCACACATCAGATTTTGGAGCTTTCTAAGGTTGAAATGTACGCCTTCTATTACCACACAATTCGAAAAGCCTGTGGCGCAGACAATGTCTCATATATTTACGGCGACACAGATTCGGCCACAATATGCATCTCTAACTTCCAAGACATTAGTGAATTTTATTCGCTTCCACTCATAAAATCCATAATGGATTTTAGTAACTTTCCCACCACCCACCCCGCCTATGACACTTCCAAGAAAGGTCAAGCGGGGTATGTCAAGTCAGAAGTGGGCGCGGCCCATATAAAGGAAGTGCTTTGCCTGAAACCTAAGATGTACTCTATCAAATTGCATGATCCCTCAAGCGGCGAGGATGCAGAAATAAAAAAGCTAAAGGGGTACCTCACTATAGTTTGAGAAACTATAATCATGAAAAATACAGACAGGTACTGCAAGGGGCGGGGGTGGATAAGGCACGCCTCTATTGCATCCGCACCCTGAAAGGTCAGGTATGCACTACCTCCATTGAGAAGGCGACTTTAAGCGCATTAGACAACAAAAAGAGTGCATCTGCTCTCTGATGACAGCATACCGGGTAATCCTTCTCGTGTTTTTACGAGAGATTATGGCCACCCTGATTTACCTGAGAATCTGCGTCAAATGCGGAGAACATCTCAAACTGCTTCTACTAGTTGAGCCACTACTGCCACTACTGCTAGTACTACTACTACTACTACTACTACTACTAGTAGTACTACTCATAATGTTGTCGGGGATACTTTAAGTGAAAGTGGTGATAAGGGTGTGTATAGTCATGGAACTAGACCAGTGGCGTGTAATCTATGGAAAAAAAGATATAGGAAATACAACGTAGAGAACGTTAATCGATCAAACAAAAGAAAGAGGAGAGAAACCAATGTCTTCCCATCGCGCCAGCTACCAGCAGCGTCAACATCATCTCCACGGTCGCCTTTATCCTCACCCTCCCCACCCCCGAGAATGGCATGGAGATTCCCTCCCCTACCGGGCTGGGTTTCAGACAAAGGAGCTCACGCGAGTGGCTGTAACGGCGACAGAGCTCGCGCTAAAAGCAATCATTGATCTGTTACTTAAAAGCTAAAGCCTAAACCATAACAAGCTCAGTCTTTATCGCAAACATGACGAGCGCGGACGAACATATAATATACCTTAGTAGCCTAGGAGGTCGCGATCTTTATCCCGACAACGTGCCGGGTTCATTTAAAAATGAAATCATACCGTTAAATTTACACCCCGACCGAGATTATCAGGTTGCCTTACACTGTATTTTTATTCCTAGAGAAGTATACACCCTCCATCGAGAAGACAAAGAAGCCATAGTGGAAGTTTACACAGAAACGCTCAATGACACCTCAGGAAAACAGTTGCGGTACTCGCTGTCTCCCTCGAAAAATATAACGAGCAAGCAAATAAGCGCAATTGTGGCTGACCTTAATACATACTGGCAAGCTATTTTAAATGGAGTGTTTGGGTTTACAAATTACAAGGATTATTTTAATGGAGAAGGCGGAATACTGAGTTGGACCAAAAATTTTGTATGCTACCACAAACGCTCTATAGATGGCTGCGGTACTCTAAATTATTGCAAAATAAGTTTGTTATTTAAGCCCAGATTGGCGGCTATTCCTGGATTTATTCCTAATCATTACTATGATATATTCGTCACGGATGAGGAGTCACATTACTCGCTTCGCCAGGTAAATGCCGATTTCCCGCCAGACCCCCACGCCGACGTGGACTATCTCCACCTCTATTGCGACATAATCCAGCCCACGCGATTTGCTAGCCAAACTGTGAACATTTTAGCCACTCTCCTTTACGGTGGGAGTAACAATTATTACTCAGTGCAAAGACCTCTGTATAAAAAGTTGGCGAAGAACGCTATAGATTCAGTGGCGGTAGTGGTGACGGATCAGTATGGACGAAAAATATACTTTGAAGAAAACCGCTCGGCCACGATCGTCTTGCACATTACACCCACCCACCCTCTCTTTTAAAATCAGTGGGCCAGCAAAAAAACGCTCACTCATGGCGAGACTTTTGCCATGGAAGAGTGTTATGGGGAAGACCTTATCGATTTATTTCCCCGCGAGCGAGGAGGGAGGATATTTGTGGCCGGCGCGTCAGGATCTGGGAAAACACAGCTAGTGACGCGACTTGTGCGGAAATATTGTGACAAATTCTATCGAGTTCTTATTTGCGGTGCAACACATAATCCCATTGAAGACTTGCCAGAGCTGCAAAATAAAGTAATACTTAGTAAGGACATTATAGACCCAGAACAGGAAATTGATCTCTGTCAGAAAAATAAAGCTATGTTAGTAGTATATGACGATAACTTTTTACGCGCTGCCAATGATGAAAGCGTCGCCAGTGTTTTTATTAAAGGCAGACATCTTGGCCTTAGCTCCATACTCATTTCTCAGAACTTATTTATGCAGGGTAAGTATGCGCGAAGCATATCCCTCAATTGCACTCATTTCGTTTTGCTTAAACAAAGAGATCTTGGTCAAATTGAACTTCTAGGTCGTCAATTGTTTGGTCGTGACAGAGCCAAGGCATTTCTCAGTATCTACAAGCGAGCTGTTGCGGGAAAACCTTACGGCTATCTGCTGGCTGACGTCTGCATAACTACCCCCGAGGTCCTATCACTGAGATCAAATATAGCGAACGACGGCTCCTGTGAGGTTGTGTACTCGTGGAGAGAGTGAGCGATATGCTAGCCCCATCCAATACACGTCTTTTAAAGTCACTTTATGAAGACCCTCAAGTACCTGGAGGCTTAAGTGGAGTGAGGCCTTTATTTTTAGCAGCGAGAGCCATTGAACCCAGCGTTTCTATGCGCGATGTTGAACAGTTTATGGAAGGTTGCAGAACACACACATTACATAAGATACAACCCCATAAGTTTAAGCGACGCGCTATTCTCAGTCCCAAACCGCGAGTTATCATAGAAGCAGATCTCGCGGACATGAAAGAATTGTCCCGCTTTAATGGAGGTCATAATTACATCTTAGTCTGCGTTGATGCATTTTCAAGGTACGCCAAAGCCCTGCCTCTTAAACGTAAAGATGCAAAATCGATGGTAATGGCAATGAAGACATTGCTAGAGGAAGACATTACTTTCAATGGGGTCTCTAGACTCTGTGTTGACCGAGACAAAGAGTTATATAATTACCCACTTCAAACCTATTTGCGAAGTAAAGACATAAAAATGTACAGCGTTTACTTCCAAGAGATAAAAAGCAGCCTTGCCGAGCGATTTATCAGAACTCTAAAAGGACGGCTATATAGGTAGATGACAGCTCACAATAAACTCGAGTATATTTCCATCTTGCAGAAGGTACTCGAGAGCTATAACCGCACGCCTCACGCACGTCTAGGAAAACCCCCAGCCGAAGTACATGCCATGAAGGACCCGCGAGGAATCATTCGTCAGTTTAAGAAAATGCATAATTATAAAAAAAGAGAAAAGCGTCAAGGTAAAGCCAGTCGTGTGCTGAACATCGGGGACTACGTTCGACTCGTGGGCGCGGATAAAGCTTCTAAATTTAACCGAGGCTTTCATATCCAAAACACAGAAGAAATATTTAAAATTGCAAGCGTGGATTATCGACAATCCCCATTGGGTCATACCATAGACTTCACAACTAGTTGACGGGAAATCTCTTCAGTCTTGGCGCGCTGGCTTCGCGTAAGGGGCCGATTGTTATGGCGACTTTCACTGCGACAACTCAAACACACTCTGCGTTCTTACTCCGAATTTAAGTGGAAACAGGACGAAATCTTCAAGTTTTAGTGCATACAAGCAGGCAGGAGTGTCTCTAGAGTGATTTGGTCGAGGATTCAAGGTAACTTATATAAAATAGCACCATGCGTGCACTTTGAAAACGTTGTGTAAAAAATGGCAAATTTGCGTAACTTTAGGTTGAAATCTTTACGTAAAATGAATGATAACTGTAGGATAGTGAAGTCCACAGTTTTACGTATTAGGAAACAAGAAATGTACGTTTAGTTAGTGCCTACATGGCAACTCAGCTCAGTTCCCGCGTCGCCTAACTCGCCTTAGGCACGCAGTCAGCTGGGCACTTCCCCTCTGTAAAGGATTATCGCTGTCCTGCCTCTGTTTACTCTCCAAGTAAAGGACCTACAGTTATTCATCGTCTCTGTACCCTTCCCCACAACTGCAAGGATCCAGAGGACGATACAAGAAGACACAGAAGGCAGTGGATCGAGTGGAAGTGACGGAGGAGACACAAGATATGAGGACGCCGCGACCCCGTGGAGTAAACTGTGGAGGAGCCGTACCACGCCATCAGTGCAGTGACTCAGTGTTGTGTGCAGTGCAGTGGTGTGTTCAGTGCAGTGTGGTAGTGAGGGGCTGTTCACTACGTCCTACGGGGTCGAGTATGTGTGCATGGGGAAGGCCAACTCTGACCCGACTGAGCACTCTGGCGTGCCGCACCATGTGCGGCGCCAACTACTGGACGAGCGTGCAGAACTTCATGGTGAGCAACAGGTTGGCCCAGCGCCTGCATTTGCTGAAGCTCGTCGGGTTCTTCCCCGGGGACGTGCAGGCCGACCTGGACCGGGCCAAGGCAGAGGAGAAGGAGGACGACGAGGTGATCTGGCCCAGCTTGCCAGGGAGCTGGCCGACGACCAGCCGGACCTGCCGACGGACGAGTTGCTCTCGCCGCGGTCGGCAACTACGCCGGCTACCTGGCCAGGAAGGTCCAGGCCAACTCCTCTGTGGTTGAGTGCTGCAAGCAGGAGCTTGCCCAGCAGGAGGAGATGAAGATTACCGTGGAGCTCGAGAGGGCGACCCGCCCTCTGTGATGTTCGACGCCCTGGTCGAGCTGGTCGACAGGGGAGAGCTGGAGACGGGCCGGGCGGTCCTGAAGCGGCCAGATCTCCCAATGGCCCACCTGGCGTCCTTCGGGATGTCGCTGTGGGACTCCCTGATGCAGGGAGGACAAGAAGGAGCGCAGGTTGAGGTTCCTCTCCCTGCCATGCGCCACAGGGACGGGTTCAGGCACCTCCTGGAGTTCCTGGCGGCCTCAGACCCGACCTTGCAGGGGTACAGGTGCCAGGAGGGGCACAACCTGGCCAACACCATCTTGCCGCACATCAGCAGGTCCCTCTTCAACTGTTTCGGTGCTAATTTCTCCAAGGACGTGACCTCAGAAGCGAGGAAGAACAAGGCCTTGAAGCAGCCGACCGGCAGGAAGAGGAGCAGTATCGAGGAGGGCAGGAAGGAGACGGCGAGGAACAGGGACGTGTACAAGTCCAGGAAACTGACCGGGGCCCACAAGTCATAGGCCAAAAGGCTAAAGTGATTGTTCAGGGACGAGGGCCAGATAGCCGGCAAGACGTGCTGCGGCAATAGTGACATCGGAATTCAACCAAAATAAGTTGTGATTGTATATAGAAAAATGAATATTTTGCTTTTGTTGAGTAAAATTAAGATGTTTCTGCATGCTTTCCTCAAGTATTAAGTTTCTAATGTGAAAATTAAGTGATTTATTAGATGTTAAAAACTTTTGTAAAAAATTGCACTAAATAAAAAAAAAATAAGTAGCTATTTCGGGCAAAAACTTATAAGATATGCTAAATATTGCTATTGATTCTGAAAATATAAGTGATTATCTCTGCATTTGGTGATGTTTGTGCATCTAACGTAAAATCTGAGGATTTTATAGCCTTTTTAAGTTTTGTTATACTTATATAAAAAACAATTAATCGGGATTTTATTAGGGAACGACTTTGAATTTTTTGATACCGCTGCTCATGGAGACTCATATATGCCTAAGGGAGGTGCCTGTTTTAGTTTCAGGTCGCTAGCTGCTTTGGTTTTGAAAATATTTAAATTTTAAATTTTTGAAAATCGGCCCCCTGCGAATCGGCCCCGCGCCCCGTTTCCCGTCAAGAGATTGTGAAGTCTATGGTTATACCTTGCAAGATTTATCCAATCAACCCATCCAAGGCTTGTTTTACAAAGAGGAGCTTATCAAAGTTCAGCTACCGGACGTTTCCCCATCATCATAAAAAAATCGAGAGTGGTGAACGGTCGCAAACAATTTTTTGTATCTTGGTTGGGTTATGATCCGAGTCAAGACTGTTGGATAGACGCTCAAGATATTTCCTAATGACCTCGAATTCACCAACAAGAAGAAAAAAAAAAGCACCTCCCCTCGCCTTTGTTCACAAGGATCTTGTTTTGTTGTTGGCTAAACTCTCCCCCGACAAGCGGAAAAAAGTAATTGCAGTGTTGAACAAGAAACATATAGATTGCTTGTCAGAAGTGTTTCTAAATTTCCTAAAAACTAATCTTACGCGAAATACAAAGATTGTGAAATCCCTGAACAAATATAAAAAACACATAAGGAAACTCGCCAACAAGGGGGTAAGTACACTAAAAAAAAAAAACTACTGCGAACACAGCAGGGCGGTGCTATACTCTCTGCGCTGTTACCTCTGGCTGCTAGTGTCATAACTGGTCTTTTAACAAAATGAAGGAATATTGTCTCATCCCGAAATCAACAGCAGAACAATTTTTACTCAAGTCTTCTACGGGGAGCCGTAACATAAAACGAAACAGAAAGACGGACGAGGAAAAAAAAGAAAAGAGAGTGCGGAAACCGTTGTCGGGTTAGACGGTCAAGGCGTCAACTGCATTAAAAAATATAAAGAGACGCGCTCTGCAAGATGTATTAACCCCAAACAACCACCCGCCATTTATAGCGGCCATAGGTCCTCGCACGACGTTCCCCACCAATACTATCGATTCGAAACCTGCCATAGATAACAGGATTGATGTTAGAATGAAAGCAGCTCAAAGGGATTATGCCAAAGCTTTCTTAGCTCTCATGAAACATACTCCAGGAATTACATGGGATAAAAACGGAAATCTTTTGAGCCCCATTAATA
>NC_066531.1:5984615-6091856 GCF_024679095.1 Eriocheir sinensis
CTTGCGTCACCAACTTGTTGTGTTACTACTTAAGGGTGACATATTTAATACAGGAGAGAGAAGGCTGGGCGGATGGAAAGTACCTGAATCTGAAGAAAAAAAAACATTTTACATAGTACCGCACGTGGGCAACCATGGACTTCCATCTTCTTCTGTCCCTCGTGGCCCTGATGAACTGTCCACCCGTCATGTTCCCCCGTGCCAGCTTTACCAATCCGTCCATGTATTTCACTCTCGGTCTTCCTCTCCCTCTGGTTCCCTCCACCATTCCTGTCATTATCAGATTCTCCAGCCCCTCTCTCCTCATTACGTGCCCAAAAAATTTCAGTTGTCTCAATCTCACCGCCCCCATCAGCTCCCTCCTCTTTCCCACCATCTCCAATACTTCTTCGTTCGACCTTCTTGCCGTCCACGTGATCTTCATCCTCCTCCTCCACAGCCACATCTCCATCGCCTCCAGCCTATTCAACATCGTCTTTGATATAGTCCGACTTTTCACACCATATAACATTGTTGACCACACATGAATTTTTATTAAGCTTTTCCGTGTTTTTTTATAGAAAACTATGTTATTCAATAGCAAAATGCGGTCTTTGCTATACCTATTCTCCTTTTAATTTCTGTGTCACACCTTATATCCTCGGTCACAACACTTCCCAAATAATTAAAGTTCTCTACCCTCTCCACCGTTCATCGCAGCTCCATTCGTGGTATCTGTGCATTCTTTGACATTACCAACCACTTCGTTCTCTATACCTTAATTGTCAAACCTTTGGATTCCCTTTCTTCTTTTACTCGGTTGAGCATTAATTGTATTTTTTTCTTTATTGTCTGCTATCAGCACAGTGTCATCGGCACACCTTATGTCATTTACATTACGTCCAATACTTATCCCTCACTTTCTCTGATAGTCCGCATTATTATTTCTCCAAACAATGAAAACAGATCCGGTGACATTACACAACCCTGCATGACACCTCTTCTGGTGTTCTGCCACTCTGTATCTTCGCCATCTACTCTTACACACGACTTTTGTGCCAGTATAGATTCTTTATCACTCTGAGTTATCTTCCGTTCACCCTAATGCTTTTCAATAGTTCCATTAAGTCTTCATGTCTAACTCTATCAAAGGCTTTTTCATAGTCAATAAAGCAGACATACAGGTATCTTTGTTTCTCTATCACCCTCTCTGCCATTGTTCTCAACATAAATATTGCATTACTCGTGCCTTTTCCTTCCACAAATCCACATTGCTCGTCCGAGACCTCACTTCTTTTTCTTCCACGTAATCGTTTGAGTATAACTTTCAGTATGATTTTTGTTATTTAGCTCATGATACTGATGGTTCTGTGCTTATCGCAGTCAAGTGTTCCGCTTACTTTTGGTATTGCGATAAACACGGATTTACACATTTGTTCAGTTATCTGTCCAGATATCATATCAAAAGCCTTTGATAGGGTCTGGCACAAATCTTTGCTTTCCAAACTACCCTCCTACGGTTTCTATCCTTCTCTCTGTACCTTTATCTCACGTTTCCTCTCTGACCGTTCTATTTCTGCTGTGATAGACAGTCACTGTTCTTCCCCTAAATCTATTAATACTGGTGTTCCGCAGGGCTCTGCCCTATCTCCCACTCTCTTTCTGTTGTTCATTGAAGATCTTCTTTCCAAAACGAACTGCCCTATCCATTCTTACACCGATGACTCTACTCTGCATTACTCAACTTCTTTTAATAGAAGACCCACCCAACATGATCTAAATGATTCCAGGATGGAGGCGCCAGAACGCTTAGCCTTAGACCTTACTATTATTTCCGACTAGGAAAAGAAGAACTTCGTGTCCTTCAACACCTCAAAAACACAGTTTCTCCACCTATCCACTCGACACAATCTTCCGAACAACTATCCCCTATTCTTTGACAACACTCAGCGATCACCTTCTTCAACACTAAACATCCTCGGTTTATCCTTAACTCAAATCTAAACTGTAATCTTCATGTATCTTCTCTTCCTAAATCACCTTCTTCGAGGCTGTGCGTTCTGTGCCGTCTCCGCCGTTCTACTCCCCCGCACAGTTGCTATCCATTTTCAGGGGCCTTGTCCGCCTTCGTATGGAGTATGCATCTCACGTGTGGGGGGTTCCACTCACACAGCTCTCTTGGACAGAGTGGAGTCTAAGGCTCTTCGTCTCATCAGCTCTCCTCCTCTTACTGTACTGATAGTCTTCTGCCTTTTAAATTTCGCCTCTCTCTCTATTGCTATCGATATTTTCATGCTGACTGCTCTTCTGAACTTGCTAACCGCATGCCTCCCCCCTCCCGCGGCCTCGCCACACACGACTTTCTACTCAAGATCATCCCTTTACTGTCCAAATCCCTTACGCAAGAGTTAACCAGCATCTTCCTTCTCTCATCCCACACGCTGGTAAACTCTGGAACAATCTTCCTTCATTTGTATTCCCTCCTACCTACGACTTGAACTCCTTCAAGAGGAGGGTATCAGGGCACCTCTCCTTCCGAAATTGACCTATTTTTCGGCCACTACTCTAACTCTTTATATGAGCAGTGAGTTGCAGTTTTATTTTTCACATTTGTTACCTTTTTTATGCCCTTGAACTGACTCCTCTGCTGTAAAAGAAAAAAAGAATTGTAGACCTTGTTCACTATCTCTGATACACTTTACTGCCATATCTTCAACTGCTTGCAACATTTATATTGTAACACTCTCGCCTCCTGCTGCCTTTCCTCTCTTCAGGTCTTTCATTGCCCATTTTACTTCACTCTAAAATTTCTAGGCCTTCATTTCCTTCGGCCGTGTCATCCATCTCTGGTCTCTCATCACTAAACAGCTCTCTTATAATAATAATATTATATTCACTCCATCTTTGTCCCGCCTCCTCTGCATCCATCAAGACTGTCCCATCTTTCTTTTTCACAGCACCGCCTTTATTCCACTTCCGTGTCTGACTTCCTAACTAACAGGGAAATGAGGACGATAATCAGGGACAGGGTTTCCAACTGGTGCCCTGTGATGAGTGGAGTCCCGCAAGGTTCGATGTTGGCACCAATAATGTTTCCTGTTTATATGAAATATGGTGGATGGAGTGTCCAGTTATGTGAGTTTGTTTGCAGATGATGCAAAACTATTGAGACGAGTGAATAATGTGGAGGACTGTGAGGCATTGCAACGGACCTGGATATAATATGGGAGTGGAGTGGTACATGGCAGATGGAATTCAACCTCGGGAAATGTAAAAAAAAAATGGAGTTTGGTAGGAGTGGCAGAAGATGTAAATATGATTTTAAGATGGGAAGTAAGATAATATGCAGAGGAGTGGAGGAAAAAGATTTGGGAGTGACTCTCAGAGAATATGTCACCGGACAAACACATCAACAGGATAACATGACAAACTCTGAATTTGCTGAGGAACATAAGGACGGCATTTGTGTACTTGGATGAGGAGATGATGAAGAAAATAATAATCCCAATGATAAGGGCAAAGTTAGAGTATGCAGCAGTGGTCTGGTCTCCTCACGAAAAGAAGATCATAAAGAAGCTGGAAAGAGTGCAGAGAGTGGCAACTAAGATGGTACCGAAACTTCGAGATCGGACTTATGAGGAGAGACTCAATAGCATGGGGCTCACAACCCTGGAGAGAAGAAGAGACAGAGGAGCTCTGATATCGGTGTACAGGGTGGCGAGCGGAATGGAGCATTTGGACAGAGAGGATCTGTGTGTGTGGAACGAGAGAGAAACAAGAGGACATGGAAAGAAGTTGAGGGCGACCACGTGTAGGAGAGATGTGAAAAAGTGTACCTTCCCAAACAAAAACATTGAGCTATGGAATAGACTGAAGGAGAAGGTGGTTTGTGCAAGAAACATTCATGATTTTAAAGAAAAGTTGGATAAGAGTGAATATGGAGACGGGACAGCGCGAGCATAGCTCTTTTCCCGTATGTCACAACTAGGTAAATACAACGGGGTAAATACCCACGCACGCGCACGCGCGTTGAGTGTGGGCGGAGATTGAGAGCCAGCCGGCGAATCAGCGAGGAGTGTGGCGCGGCATTAGAAAACCGTAGCTACCTTCCTAAATATGCGGCCGGCATATCTTCCCAGGCCCGTGGATTCGTAGCTCCGCGCGCTGCCCACCACACCGCGGAGGCACACTATCCACAACCCCGGTAAATGTGTCACCAATATCAGCCAAGACTGATTGTTGTAATAAAACGTATGTACTAACGTAAATACATCGTTCCATTGACTCAGATACTTGACAGCAGCAGAGTAGAAGCTGTGGACAGAAGTCTGGTGGCCACGGTAATGGTGGCGGCGAAGGAACGCCCGAACTTATAATTATAATTTGCAGCCGAACAGTGTTGTGTGTGTGTGTGTGTGTGTGTGTGTGTGTGTGTGTGTGTGCAATAATGACAGCGTACAAAGGCAATCTTATCCACACACGGGTAATTCCCTCTGGCCCACCATATGATGTTAGAGGACGGACACACGACACACTTGGAGTAATTCCGAAATTCAAAGTAAATTTCATATACAATTTATCTTCCAGATTATCAATAACAGCCACAATTACCACAAATTAGTCACGATTACTGATGATTGGTAGTGAGTTACTTTATTCAATCCGTGAGTTACTACGGGGTATTTTTCGACGAATATATTTAAAATAGTAAGAGTACATGTTTTTCGCTCAGCATGGCCGGGAAAGCCTAAACTGCCAGGTGGTGAGGCTTGTTTTCGTAAAATTAGAACCCCTTCCACCTGGAGGGGCTGTTGCGTCATAGCCGGACATACGCGTCAACATGTGCATGTATCGTTCAATGCTTGTATATAAGTAAAAATTACATTTGAATATTTTTTTCTCCGTAAAGTTTCTCATGTCATTCTCTCCTCCGAGCGGCGAGACAGGGGAGGAAGAGAGGCGCCAAAGCCAGTGCCAGTCGGAACAGACGGGGAGAGTGCGTCGTAGTTTTCTCTCCACTCCAGCCAAAAAAACGTCCTTACAAATGATGTACAAGCGCAAGGCAACCAGAAATAGTCATCAACATCAAGAGGGCTTATGGAGCGGCCAACTCAGAAAACAAGCAAGAGAGTAGCGTAGAAGCGAGGTATTTAGAGGCAGAAGCGAGCGGGTGTGCGGGACCAGACGCCTTATCATTCTTCAGTAAGTCAACAAGGTATACACAATAATACGTGAATAATAAATACAAATGGCAAGACGGGGATGAAATGGAAAACCATATTTGGAGCCAATATCTCGAAAAGTAGTTTTTAAATTAAAAAAAAAATCACAAAATCGAAAAAAAGTCTGACCGACTTTTGTTAGGTATCATTTAAAAATAAAAATAAAGGACAATTTTTGCTATTGATAAAATGTCAAAAAATGTCAAAAGAAAACGGGACACAATGAAAAAAATCGTGACAATTTTTTTTTCGAAGACAAAACAAAAAGTCCAAAATTTTATCAATGCGAAATGTAGATAGGTAAACAAAGTTTCTATGTTTTTTTTTCAAAGCGATTAACTGAAATATAAAGTATGCGAAACAAACAAACAAAAAAAACGCTTTGTTTGAGTCTCCTCACCCTAATTTAATGTAAATTCACAGAGTATCGCACCTTTACACCGACAAAAAACATACTAAGATTTCAAAGCTAATGGACGTACCATATACACAGGAGGACACCCCGTAGTCGCAGCCCTTAAAATTTTCTACCGATGAGATTATTACTATTTACGGTAAAAGTCAATAAACACGAACACACACACAAAAAAAAAAAACTCCAATCGCGGCTCCTGCTAATATAAACAGGAATGGCCAGAAGAAACACTGATGAATCATTATAGTGTATACCGATGTAAGTTTAGTGTATACAGTTGTAAGTCCTTGAACACTGTGTAAGACTACCCGTGTTATTTATTTACTTTTTTACGTATTAGCCGAGAGCTGGGGTAGGCTTTCTTGGTGGGGGCCTGGTTGTCGGCCCAAGCTCGCTGTGGCACAGGCAAATGTTTATAAAGGCACAGCTCCTATCCATTTACAGGGGCCTTGTCCGCCCTCGTATGGAGTATGCATCTCACGTGTGGGGGGGCTACACTCACACAGCTCTCTTGGACAGAGTGGAGTCTAAGGCTCTTCGTCTCATCATCTCTCCTCCTCTTACTAATAGTTTTCTACCTCTTAAATTTCGCCGCCATGTTGCCTCTCTTTCTATCTTCTATCGATAGTTTCATGCTGACTGCTCTTCCGAACTTGCTAACTGTATGCCTCCCCCCCTCCCGCGGCCTCGCCACACACGACTTTCTACTCAAGCTCATCCCTTTACTGTCCAAATCCCTTACCCAAGAGTTAACCAGCATCTTCACTCTTTCATCCCTCACGCTGGTAATCTCTGGAACAATCTTCCTTCATCTGTATTTCCTCCTGCCTACGACTTGAACTCCTTCAAGAGGAGGGTATCAGGACACCTCTCCTCCCGAAACTGACCTATCTTTCGGCCACTCCTCTTAACTCTTTTTAGGAGCATTTTTTTTTTTTAACATTTGTTACCTTTATGTCCTTGAACTGACTCCTCTGCTGTAAAATATATATATATATATATATATATATATATATATATATATATATATATATATGTATATATATATATATATATATATATATATATATATATATATATATATATATATATATATATATATATATATATATATATATATATACAGAGGAGGAGGACAAAGATGATTCAGGGGGTGAGAAACTTGCCTTATGAAGACAGGCTGAAGCAATTAAATCTACACTCCCTAGAAAGGGGAAGGTTGCGAGAAGACTTGATCGAAGTCTGTAAGTGGATGAAAGGCTTTAATAAAGGGGATGTCAATAAGATTTTCATAGTAAAAGAGCCAGATAGGACGCGTAACAATGGTTTTAAGTTAGACAAATACAGATTCAACAAAGACATTGGCAAGAATTGGCTCACCAATAGAGTGGTAGATGAATGGAACAGGCTTGGGAGCCAATACCATAGATACATTCAGGAAGAGGTTAGATAAAGCCATGGATGGTGAGGTAAGGTGAGGTTGAGTGTACAGGAGCTGCCTTGTTTAGGCCAACCGGCCTCTTGCAGACTACTTACGTTCTTATTTTATTATCTTCTTATATATATATATATATATATATATATATATATATATATATATATATATATATATATATATATATATATATATATATATATATATATATATATATATATATATATATATATATATATATATATATATATATATATATATATATATATATATACGGGCTTGCAGATCACTGTGGATCCCTGTGAGCCACCATCCTCTGGGAGCAACCTTTGAACTCATTATATGACCGGTCTATGGATGGGAATGAAGCCAATACACACACTCACTCTCCGGGCTACGAGATCACAAATTCTCGATTTACATCCGGTATAAAATTATTGCCATGTGAAGTGGGGTTACACGTGGAAGGAAACATGCCCAAGTGTTTCCGTCCAGCCTGGGAATCGAACCCGGGTTCTTTTACGTGTGTGTGTGTGTGTAATTCACCTCCTCTTGGTATGCTGCGGGTCTCTCTCGAGACAGCCAGCCGTTCCCCTACGGAAGAGCACAGAGCTCAGTGTGTGTGTGTGTGTGTGTGTGTGTGTGTACAACATAATATAGTAAGTGTGTTTCCACCTTTTCGGATTACCTAAACTCTGATAATATTATCGTGTTCAGGAGAATTGTATGTGTCAGCTGTTATTATTTACTTTTTCAACGCCTTGGTAATTCTGTAAAAATAATCCAAATGAAGTAAAGCTTGGTAAACATTCATAACAACCACTTTGACCTATTTTTATACTCGCCTTATGTTATTTATATTTGTGAATTTGAAATTTATTCATTACAGTTCCAGTGCACTACCATCCTAAGTTTATTGATGAAAGAAAGAAGTAACTATTACGCGAGATAGTGAACCACAGAGAATACTGAAAACTTGAAGTGCGGAAAGTCCAGCGGATGGAAGGCGAGAAGGGACGCACTGAAGTTATCCTTCCACCTCGGAATAGATTGCAAACGTACGTGTTGCCGTACATAAGAGATGAAATTGCCGTGCCAGAGCTTATTCTGTCAATCATTTATTGGTACACAGCACAACAAACACATCGACCCCAGAAAAGTTGGAGCTATTTAGTGAAACATGTCATTGGGATCTGTAATGCAACTTCCTCACTAAATAGCTACAAACTTTTCTGGGGTCGATGTGTTTGTTGTATATATGTAACATTAAATGTTTGACAGAATAAGCTCTGAATTTCATCTCTTACACGTTTGCAATCTATTTCGAGTTGAAGGAATAACTTATAGTGCGTCCCTTCTCGCCTTCCCTCCGCGAGGCGTCTCGGGAGAACTTTCAGCTGCGTACGAAGACAATGGGTACGGATATATATAAATATATAAATATGTAAATAAATTATGCTGCCTAGTTTATTGTAATTGTTGTAGAATGATAAAATGTGCTTGTTTATAAGATCAAATGACTAAAGGACAAAGTACAGTCCTACTGGAGAGGTAATTCAAAATAATATAATATCCAATAGCCTAATCTCGCTCGTGCCGACATCATCAAAAGTAGCTTTATGTATAGTTCATTTTTTTACAGACTATCCATTACTAACAAGCATATAAGGTTTTGAAGGATAAAGTTTAATTATTGAGGATGGTTACCTATGAACAAAATACACCGTAATAATTATCATAAACGCACAGTGATGGAACAAAAAGGGTGTGTGAAAAGCCACCCGGCCGGCTCCGGCACCTATAGGCTATGGCTGAAACGGGAACGGGGAAATTAGGATCATAACCGTACCGCACCGTGCCGTGCCCATGCTCAGGTTACAGGCCAAGACCCTTGTCGTGCAGGAAGGAGACTTACAGAGCACAAGGTTATTTTAACGAACAAGTCACGTCTGCCGCAAAGAACACAAGCGACAAAGGTCCTCAGGATCGAATAATAATTACAAGGGAAGTGTGGCGACGACAGCAAGCAACTTACCTTTAGTGAAGACGGAATATAAATGGTACTCAGAATCCTTATCATGTGATTTTTATACTATTTTTTTTTTCGAATATATACTTTGATTACTAATAATGATAAGATAAAATTACCGGCTGAAATGCTTGAAAACATCAAGCTTTCTTGCACGCCTGGGATAGGTGCGCAGTGGTCTAGTGACCGAGTGTCTCAAACTTTTAATCAACTTCATTTTCTTAGACGTGAAGAATTAGTCTTCACTCAAATGTTCAAACTTTTTGATCGATAATTACCTTGGATATAATACTGCCAGGTCAGGTTATCTGTACGCCCTGATCCATTACAAAAGTATTTTACTTTTTTTTCAAGAGTCGGCCCAAGGGCAACAAAAAGTGTAGAAAAAAACCCCGCTATCTTGCCGCTCCCACAACAGGAGATAATATAGAGTGGCCTAAAGAGAGGTCAATTTCGGATGGAGAGGTGTCTTGATACACTCTTCTTGAAAGAGGTCAAGTCATAGGCAGGAGGAAATACAGACGAAGGAAGGCTGTACCAGAGTTTACCAGTGTAAGGGATGAAAGAGTGAATATATATATATATACACACACTCACTCTCCGGGCTACGAGATCACAAATTCTCGATTTACATCCGGTATCAAATTATTGCCATGTGAAGTGGAGTTACACGTGTAAGGAAACATGCCCAAGTTTTTCCGTCCAACCAGGGAATCGAACCCGGGTTCTTTTACGTGTGTGTGTGTGTGTAATTCACCTCCTCTTGGTCTGATGCGGGTCTCTTTCGAGACAGCCAGCCGTTCCCCTACGGAAGAGCACAGAGCTCAGTGTGTGTGTGTGTGTGTGTGTGTGTGTGTGTGTTTACAACATAATCTAGTAATTGTGTTTCCACCTTTTCGGATTACCTAAACTCTGATAATATTATCGTGTTCAGGAGAATTGTATGTGTCAGCTGTTATTATTTACTTTTTCAACGCCTTGGTAATTCTGTAAAAATAATCCAAATGAAGGAAAGTTTGGTAAACATTTATAACAACCGCTTTGACCTATTTTTATACTCGCCTTATGTTATTTATATTTGTGAATTTGAAATTTATTCATTACAGTTCCAGTGCACTACCATCCTAAGTTTATTGATGAAAGAAAGAAGTAACTATTACGCGAGATAGTGAACCACAGATCAAACTGAAAACTTGAAGTGCGGAAAGTCCAGCGGATGGAAGGCGAGAAGGGACGAACTGAAGTTATCCTTCCACCTCGGAATAGATTGCAAACGTACGTGTTGCCGTACATAAGAGATGGAATTGCCGTGCCAGAGCTTATTCTGTCAATCATTTATTGGTACACAGCACAACAAACACACCGACCCCAGAAAATTTGGAGCTATTTAGTGAAACATGTCATTGGGATCTGTAATGCAACTTCCTCACTAAATAGCTGCAAACTTTTCTGGGTCGATGTGTTTGTTGTATATATGTAACATTAAATGTTTGACAGAATAAGCTCTGACATGGCAATTTCATCTCTTATGTACGACAACACGTTTGCAATCTATTTCGAGTTGAAGGAATAACTTACAATGCGTCCCTTCCCGTTCCCTCCGCGAGGCGTCTCGGGAGAATTTTCAGCTGCGTACGAAGACAATGGATATGGATATATATAAATATGTAAATAAATTATGCTGCCTAGTTTATTGTAATTGCTGTAGAATGATAAAATGTGCTTGTTTATAAGATCATATGACTAAAGGACAAAGTACAGTCCTACTGGAGAGGTAATTCAAAATAATATAATATCCAATAGCCTAATATCGCTCGTGCCGACACCATCAAAAGTAGCTTTATGTATAGTTCATTTTTTTACAGACTATCCATTACTAACAAGCATATAAAGTTTCGAACGATGAAGTTTAATTATTGAGGATGGTTACCTATGAACAAAATACACCGTAATAATTATCATAAACGCACAGTGATGGAACAAAAAGGGTGTGTGAAAAGCCACCCGGGCGGCTCCGGCACCTACAGGCTATGGCTGAAACGGGAACGGGGAAATTAGGATCATAACCGTACCGCACCGTGCCGTGCCCATGCTCAGGTTACAGGCCAAGACCCTTGTCGTGCAGGAAGGAGACTTACAGAGCACAAGGTTATTTTAACGAGCAAGTCACGTCTGCCGCAAGGAACACAAGCGACAAAGGTCCTCAGGATCGAATAATAATTACAAGGGAAGTGTGGCGACGACAGCAAGCAACTTACCTTTAGTGAAGACGGAAGATAAATGGTACTCAGAATCCTTATCGTGTGATTTTTATACAATTTTTTTTTTCGAATATATACTTTGATTACCAATAATGATAAGATAAAATTACCGGCTGAAATGCTTGAAAACATCAAGGTTTTTTGCACGCCTGGAGTAGGTGCGCGGTGGTCTAGTGACCTAGTGTCTCAAACTTTTAATCAACTTCATTTTCTTAGACGTGAAGAATTAGTCTTCACACAAATGTTCAAACTTTTTGATCGGTAATTACCTTGGATATAATACTGCCAGGTCAGGTTATCTGTACGTACTGATCCATTACAAAAGTATTTTGACTTTTTTTCGAGAGTCGGCCCAAGGGCAACAAGAAGTGTAGGAAAAAACCCCGCTATCTTGTCGCTCCCACAACAGGAGATAATATAGAGTGGCCTAAAGAGACTTCAATTTCGGATGGAGAGGTATCTTGATACACTCTTCTTGAAAGAGGTCAAGTCATAGGCAGGAGGAAATACAGACGAAGGAAGGCTGTACCAGAGTTTACCAGTGTAAGGGATGACAGAGTGAATATATATATATATATATATATATATATATATATATATATATATATATATATATATATATATATATATATATATATATATATATATATATAGACACACACACTCACTCTCCGGCTACGAGATCACAAATTCTCGATTTACATCCGGTATCAAATTATTGCCATGTGAAGTGGGGTTACACGTGTAAGGAAACATGCCCAAGTTTTTCCGTCCTGCCAGGAATCGAACCAGGTTCTTTTACGTGTGTGTGTGTGTAATTCACCTCCTCTTGGTCTGCTGCGGGTCTCTTTCGAGACAGCCAGCCGTTCCCCTACGGAAGAGCACAGAGCTCAGTGTGTGTGTGTGTGTGTGTGTGTGTGTGTGTGTGTGTTTACAACATAATATAGTAATTGTGTTTCCACCTTTTCGGATTACCTAAACTCTGATAATATTATCGTGTTCAGGAGAATTGTATGTGTCAGCTGTTATTATTTACTTTTTCAACGCCTTGGTAATTCTGTAAAAATAATCCAAATGAAGTAAAGCTTGGTAAACATTCATAACAACCACTTTGACCTATTTTTATACTCGCCTTATGTTATTTATATTTGTGAATTTGAAATTTATTCATTACAGTTCCAGTGCACTACCATCCTAAGTTTATTGATGAAAGAAAGAAGTAACTATTACGCGAGATAGTGAACCACAGATCAAACTGAAAACTTGAAGTGCGGAAAGTCCAGCGGATGGAAGGCGAGAAGGGACGCACTGAAGTTATCCTTCCACCTCGGAATAGATTGCAAACGTACGTGTTGCCGTACATAAGAGATGAAATTGCCGTGCCAGAGCTTATTCTGTCAATCATTTATTGGTACACAGCACAACAAACACACCGACCCCAGAAAATTTGGAGCTATTTAGTGAAACATGTCATTGGGATCTGTAATGCAACTTCCTCACTAAATAGCTGCAAACTTTTCTGGGTCGATGTGTTTGTTGTATATATAACATTAAATGTTTGACAGAATAAGCTCTGACACGGCAATTTCATCTCTTATGTACGACAACACGTTTGCAATCTATTTCGAGTTGAAGGAATAACTTATAGTGCGTCCCTTCTCGCCTTCCCTCCGCGAGGCGTCTCGGGAGAACTTTCAGCTGCGTACGAAAACAATGGGTACGGATATATATAAATATATAAATATGTAAATAAATTATGCTGCCTAGTTTATTGTAATTGTTGTAGAATGATAAAATGTGCTTGTTTATAAGATCAAATGACTAAAGGACAAAGTACAGTCCTAATGGAGAGGTAATTCAAAATAATATAATATCCAATAGCCTAATCTCGCTCGTGCCGACATCATCAAAAGTAGCTTTATATAAAGTTCATTTTTTTACAGACTATCCATTACTAACAAGCATATAAGGTTTCGAACGATGAAGTTTAATTATTGAGGATGGTTACCTATGAACAAAATACACCGTAATAATTATCATAAACGCACAGTGATGGAACAAAATAAAGGGTGTGTGAAAAGCCACCCGGGCGGCTCCGGCACCTACAGGCTATGGCTGAAACGGGAACGGGGAAATTAGGATCATAACCGTACCGCACCGTGCCGTGCCCATGCTCAGGTTACAGGCCAAGACCCTTGTCGTGCAGGAAGGAGACTTACAGAGCACAAGGTTATTTTAACGAGCAAGTCACGTCTGCCGCAAGGAACACAAGCGACAAAGGTCCTCAGGATCGAATAATAATTACAAGGGAAGTGTGGCGACGACAGCAAGCAACTTACCTTTAGTGAAGACGGAAGATAAATGGTACTCAGAATCCTTATCGTGTGATTTTTATACTATTTTTTATTTTTCGAGGATATACTTTGATTACCAATAATGATAAGATAAAATTACCGGCTGAAATGCTTGAAAACATCAAGCTTTCTTGCACGCCTGGAGCAGGTGCGCAGTGGTCTAGTGACCGAGTGTCTCAAACTTTTAATCAACTTCATTTTCTAAGACGTCTTCATACAAATTTTCAAACTTTTTGATCGGTAATTACCTTGGATATAATGCTGCCAGGTCAGGTTATCTGTACGCCCTGATCCATTACAAAAGTATTTAACTTTTTGTATACAAGAGTCGGCCCAAGGGCGACAAAAAGTGTAGAAAAAAAAGACCGCTATCTTGTCGCTCCCACAACAGAAGATAATATAGAGTGGCCTAAAGAGAGGTCAATTTCGGATGGAGAGGTGTCTTGATACACTCTTTTTGAAAGAGGTCAAGTCATAGGCAGGAGGAAATGCAGACGAAGGAAGGCTGTACCAGAGTTTACCAGTGTAAGGGCTGAAATAGTGAAGATGCTGGTTAACTTTTGCATAAGGGGTTTGGACAGTATAGGAATGGGCTAGAGTGGAGAGTCGAGTGCAGCGAGGCCGCGGGAAGGGGGGGAGGCATGCGGTTAGCAAGTTCAGAAGAGCAGTCAGCATGAAAATATCGATAGAGAGGCAACATGGTGGCGGAATTTCAAAGGTAGACGAGACTATCAGTAAGAGGAATAGAGCTGATGAGACGAAGAGCCGAAGGGCCGCTTTCACAGTCACTTTGTTTGTTTTGATCGTTACTAATGGCGGCGATCGACGCTATAGTTTTCAACATGAAACTGGCCTATGGGGTAGTGTCAGCTGCAGAGGAAGCAAGCGGTGTTGAGTGTGTGTGCCAAGGTGCGGCGCTAGGCTAACCCCGCAGCCGCCACTACCCCATCGGCCAGATTTACGTGGAAAAACTATAGCAGCGATCGCCGCCATTGCTAACGATTAAAACAAACAATATGACTGTGAAAGCGGCCCGTAGACTCCACTCTGTCCAGAAGAGCTGTGTATGTAGAGCTCCCCCACACGTAAGATGCATACGAGGGCGGACAAGGCCTCTATAAATGGAAAGCATATGTGCGGAGAACTGCCGTGGACGATACAGAACACCCAACCTCGAGGAAGCTGATTTAGTAAGAGAGGAGATGTGAAGTTTCCAGTTACACACACACACACACACACTGAGAGAGAGAGAGAGAGAGAGAGAGAGAGAGAGAGAGAGAGAGATTTTAATTCATCAGCAACCCCAGTCTCCACCCGATAGTGATAATTTGGATATAGCCTGAAAGTTTCAAGTTAAAAGATCTTACACTTTTTTATTTTTTATTTTTTTTTGTCAGAGGGTGAGTGTTCCCTTAAGTTCTAGGAAGTGACGGTCGAGCTTGTTTTAAAGGAGTCAATCGTGTTACCCTGGACCACTGAAGGTTGGAGCTTATTTCATTCTCGCACTACGACGTTGGTGAAGAAAAATCTGGTGAAGTCTGAATTTACTTGTTTACATTTTAATTTTATGCCATTGTTCCTCGTTCGCAAAGAGTCATCGGTCATAAACAATTTTGATCTGTCTACATTCGTGAATCCATTAAGTATTTTCAAACATTCGATCAGTCTTCCGCGGAGGCGACGTTTCTCAAGAAAGAACATGTTAAGGGCGGAAAGCCTTTCTTCGTAGGATTTATTGCGCAAGGAAGGGATCACTTTTGTTGCCCGACGCTGAACACCTAATTTAGCAATGCCCTTTGCATGGTGGGGAGACCCAAACTGTACCGCATATTCCAAGTGGGGTAAAAGTTTATTTTAATGAAGCCCAACATTCTGTTCGCTTTATTGCTGCATCGATGCAATGCTGTGATAATTTGAGGTTTGACGCGATTTGACCCACAGGTCCTTAACGCATTGAACACTTTTGAGTTTAACGCCGCGCATCTCGTAATCGAACTTCTTATTTCTTGTTCTAACTTGAAGGACCTGGCACTTGTCTACGTTAAAGGGCATATTTCATCTATCCGACCAAGCTGAAATTTTGTGCAAATCCCTGTCTTCGTCAGTGAGAACCGAGTTACCAATCTTTGTGTCGTCCGCAAATTTACTAATGCGATTATTGAGCCCAACATCTACATTGTTAATGTAAATAATGAAGAGCGCTGGGCCAAGAACCGAGCCCTGAGGGACACCACTAGTGACCAGCGCCCACTCTGAGTTAAATCCGTCAATCACCACTCTTTGATGGCTGTTGCTCAACCAATTCGCGATCCATTGGTGTACTTGGCCATTAACACCTATTTGCTTTAATTTATAAAGTTATTTATGATGTGGAACTTTATCAAACGCTTTCTGGAAATCAAGATAGACTATATCCAATGATTTGGTTTCGTCATAAACTGAGAAGAGGTCGTTATAAAAGGTCAATAGGTTTGATAGGCAGGATCTTTTGTTACGGGAGCCATGTTGTGAATCCCCAATTAATGAGTGGCTTTCAAGGTAACTCACAATTTTGTCCCTTATTATGCTTTTAAGTAGCTTACCTACAACTGAAGTTAGACTAATGGGCCTGTAATTACCTGGTATTATTTGTCTCCTTTCTTAAAAATTGGTGTCACGTTAGCCTTTTTCCAATCCGAAGGGACAAATCCTTGCCGCACGGACGTATTGAATACGGTTGTGAGGGAGTAGTGTATTTTGCTCTTTGTTTCTTTAAGCAGTATATGATATACTTTGTCAGGTCTGGGACTTTTATTTGTTTTAAGTGATTGGAGAGCTTTAATGACTTCACCGGTTGTTATTTTAAAGTTAGGCAATGCATGCTAGAGATTTACATTAGTACTGTTGTTGGTGGTAGTGGTGGGGAGACTGTTAGTATTAAACACCGAGGAAAAGTAATTGTTTAAGAAGTTTGTAATGTGTTGTCTGTCAGTCACTAGTGCACCGTCACTGTAAGTTAAAGGTCCAATTCCACTTCTGTTCGCCTTTCTGTTGTTTATGTAACTGAAGAAGGATTTCGGAGTATTTTTGCAGTTGGCTGCAATATTTTCTTCATATCTACGCTTTGCCATGATCGCCGCTCAATCTCATGTTCCGTACATTTTTTTTCTTTGATGCATAACATATACCATAGCACATACTATATATGTTTTTTTTTTTAAACTCCATTGTAACTTCTCTCTCTCTCTCTCTCTCTCTCTCTCTCTCTCTCTCTCTCTCTCTCTCTCTCTCTCTTCAATGTAGCCAAGATCAATATATTATAATAATAATAATAATAATAATAATAATAATAATAATAATAATAATAATAATATACTATCATTATTATTATTATTATTATTATTATAAATATGTCCTCGTTGAAATTTCCACGTGGTTTCTTCGCTGAGCCTGAGACGCCAGCACTTAAGCTTTCACACGGGAGCCGCTATTAACATTTGCAGTTGATGTGTTTTGTCTTAATATGTTGGACAGTTTGAATAATGTTTCACCCTTCCTGTCATGACTTTCCTATATTAGTACTCTTTAGTTTTCGCTCAAACGCTGAAGAATATTCCTCCCCTTCCCCTTCACTCCCCCATATCCCTGCAGCTGCACCACCCTCCCCTCCTTCCTTCCTTCCTTCCGTCCTTCCTTCCTTCCTTCCTTTCCACCCCCCACTTCCTCCTCTCTCACAGGACGCTGATCTCCTCCTCCCCTTCTTTGTTCCCTCCCTCTTCCCTCGGAAAGTTGCATTCCCTTCCCTCCCCCACCTCCCCTTCCCGTCCTCTATTCCCCTGTCCCCCCCCCCCTTCCTCCTCCCTTATCTCCCTCCTGCCCTCCCCTAGTCCTTTTTTTTTGTATCTTACAAGTTATTAGTTAGTCAATGGATAGCCAGGATAGTCACTGAAGTATTTTTATTATACTGACTAGTGACTACCGGTACTGCAGTACCGCACACCACGTACCGCACTGGGAAAGAAAAAAAATGGGACCGCAGTACCGCAACCGCACTACTCCAAAAAAAGTACCGCACTACCGCAACCGCACTACTGATTTTTCAGTACCGCGCCCACCTCCGATCATAGCTGTCGTAAATCATACATTAACTCGGCTGATCGAGTTGAATCCATCACAAAATCCACGTCAGAGTATGCAGTACTGAGAGAGCTGCATGCAGATTCTTTTTCTATTATCTCCGAATATATCAAGTCTTCTGTAATTGAAAACCAAAGACCTGAATTTATTAGTACAGCGGATGAGACACACAAAATGGCCAAATTGTGCACTTTTGAGTAAAAGCAAGAGACTTTGCATGGTGATTCTTCATCCAACAGGAATGAAATTTAGAAATGGAGGCATTTGAAAAAAAGCATATTTTCAAGATGGCGGCCAACTAAAGATATATGAGAAAATCGAGATTATTTTCATGGAACACGATTTTTGAATGCTTTCTGATAAATATCAGAGAAATTATACTTATAATTGAAAAAATATTTCCTTACAAAAATATGTGCTCCATAAGCTTGACATTGAATAATGTTGAATATAAATGAATCTAATAATAATGAATATAAAACCTAACATGCCTTATGAATGGGAAGTAACATGTTAGGGGCAATAATCAACAAAAGCAAATGAATATGAATAACACCCACCAGAATGACTCTTCAACCAAACTGTTGGGAGTTGGAGGTGGCATATGGCAATGGTTGGGCTTTTACATCAATATATTCTTAAGTTAACCCAAGCCCATTCTGCCCTGGGCAACCAGCAACCGGGTGTACATTCAGTTGGAACAATCACCTGCACATTTGCAGAATCAGTGCATTTCAAAGGAAGCGCTTCGGCATTTGCATCCATGCAACCCTTTGCAACACAACAGTTCAATACACGTTGCAGAAGCTGGAGGCGGACCACAATGGTGTCCATGCGGTACTTGTGCCAGCCTTGTCCCATCCCATCCATGAGGATATCAGGATATTCCTGGCCCCAAATAACGCCTTGTGCACGTGCTGGTCGGGCTGCTTGTGTGGGATGTTCTCGATCGTGCGGCCTTCTAAGAACTCGCCGAACATCACTGCTAGCTGAAGTTCTGTTATACAACAATACAACAAAACGTTCAAGTTCAGCATAGTGAGAGTCAGAAATTTCTTGTGGAGGGTTGGATGACAGGCTAGCAAATGTCGTCGTGATGTGGTCATATGTTTGCCCAGGTAGCCAGGCCTTTCTTGCCTATACCATACATTGCAGAAACTGTACATCCTGTAATACTGTGAAACAGTGAAGACCAGTGCACCTCTGTGGACCGAGAGTCATGGCTAGTTCATGTACAGGAATGAAACGCCTTGTTTTTTCCTGTTCCAAAGTCAATCCACAATTCTTGTGGTTTGATTGTTGCAAAGAGCAGTGGCCAACACTACAACATCCGTATCTACGGTTCTGATGGAGATCTTTTGAGAGCCATGTCTGCATTTGCAGTGTGTGCAACAACAAACAGGTGTCAGCTTCTCTCATGTACAAGGTGATATTTCATTAACAGCAGCATCAGATTCTTCCTTGGTCCCTTGTACTACCATGTCACCACAATCAACTCTTGAACCTCAGGACACAGTCATATCAGACAGAAACTGGAACAATTCTGTCTTGTTCATACTGTTCTTTAGGAATTCCTCCACTTTCTTGGAACTGTGTTGTCTGGTGCCACCGTCGTCTTGCACCAGTTCCTCGCTTGTCCCTGGCATCAGATTTAAGACTGTCCTGATGATAGACATCCCATACAAGGTCAGTCTGTCGCACATGGTCAGTGTTCTTTGGATGAAAGGGAGGAAGATCTTGAAGCATACTCAGCAAAGGTCAGCAATTTGGAGTCAGAGAAATTAACAGCAGGACCATCTAGCATAACTGCATCAACCTCAGGAGCAGCATCACTGGGCATTGCCAAGTCTTCCAAGCAATTTAACAGCTGGCTTGTTTGAAGGACGCAATTTTCTGACTGGGATAAAGAATTCCTCTAATGACCCTTCTCGAGACTGACTAGCAATGTAGAGTCGTGCAAATAAAGCAGTCTTGCCAAAGAAGATACCTGACTAGGGACTGTGCTTTTCTTAACTGTAGGCGAGATCAGCGGAAAATTGTTCTTCTTGATTGGATCTGACAACGGTTTTGATCTGTTGATGATTCTCTCATTGACAAATGTGTTGTACTGCTCAATGCCAGATTAATCTTGTAGAGTGTTCCATTACAGAGTTGTCAATGATGTCTCCTGAAAAGAACAACCAGTTCTGAAGTTTCATCGTCAAATGGATTTCCACCCTTCTGAATACTCTGAGCAAGTTCTTGACATCTGACACAAACGTTGATTGGACTTTCTCATGTTCCTCGTGATGCTGGAATTGTGTTCTTGTAGATGAAATGCAGTCGATGGCGCTTTCAAATCTACAATCACTCTAGCCATTTCGGGTCCGCCGACAGTCCACCTTCTCAAAGCAGCAGCATTTTCTGTGAGCCAATGGCCCCGCCCTCACCTTTACAGAGCATTATTTTGCTCATGCGCTTGATCTATCGACATTCCTGAAAATCGATTACATGTCTTCCAGACGACGAAGTTTCCTTGAACTGTCAGGAATACATCT
Source organism: Eriocheir sinensis (assembly GCF_024679095.1). Taxonomy (NCBI): domain Eukaryota; kingdom Metazoa; phylum Arthropoda; class Malacostraca; order Decapoda; family Varunidae; genus Eriocheir; species Eriocheir sinensis. Next base: position 6,004,964 of record NC_066531.1, read on the forward strand.
GGATGAGTGGTGTGGAGGTTGGTCATATCCTGATGTGAATGGGTAGCCACCGTGAATAGTTGTGATGGTCAAGAGCAAAAACCATGGAGCCATAATTAGACTCTGAAGGTAGAGTTCAAAATTTCCCTCTCGCAATGACCTGACACAAACAAGGTGAGTTCCATCTCTAATACAAAAAGACCAGTACTTGAAGGTGGGATGACTGTCTGCTGATTGATTGACCAAGATTCCATGTTGCATGGCTCTTCTCCCCAGGTAATCCTCCTGCCTGATAACTCTGAGTGAGCAACATCTGTAGAGCACACGCTGTGACTTCAGCTCTTCTTGTTCGAGTCACATGAGCAGCTTTCAAAACGAATCTGCTGCCTGATCCAACAAGTCCTGCGTCAACAAGTGAGTCTGTCCAGCCACTGCCTTCCCACTGACCTACTGCTTTCCAAGTAGGCCATTTCAATGTGGAGACCACCATCATGATTACAAGGAGGACTCACCATGCTGATCTGGAAATTGCCACTGACTTTTTAGCAACTGAGAATAGCAGTTGATCTGCAGCTATTATACAGGTCTGACCTGGATTGAGATACTCAGTAGCCCTGCGGACCATGTTCATACCATGCTTGATCATAGCTTCAGACTTCGCTTGTTCACTGAACAAAGGGAGGAGTGGTGACTGATGGCAGCCTATCCGAGTCATGGATCAGATTCAGTGGTGGTATGCTCCCAAGACACATCAGAGGGTATTCTTTGATTTGATACTGCCTGCCTCTTGCACACTGCTAACCTCTTCTTTGGACTTGTTGAAGCAGTTGTTTTCCACTAGAGGAACAGAACCATTGAGTAGTGGTGGTACAAGAGGTTTCTTCATGACACTGCAGGAGGAACATATGCAGAACTCTGGCAGCTCTGATTTCTTCTTCTTCTTGGGTCTCAGCTGCCGCTGCGTTTGGCATGGATCTCCTGTTTGTTCAATAGTGGGATACTGGAATATAGAATTCCAGTTCCATGAAAGGAACCATGTGATGTCAAGGAGCTCGGATTATGATCGATATTATCAACGGCTCCAGAAGAAGATCCCTCGACGCAGGTTTTATGGAACCACAGCCTCTATTTCATTGAAATAGCAGCAGCATCGGTGAGTTGTGTTTTGACACTTGAAGGACTCTATCATATGATACTGACATTCCTAGATGATAGAAAGAATCCAGTAAGTTCCTACTTCGTGTGTGTGCATGGATCTTGAGGCCCAAGTACGTACAAAGGAGTTTCATTTTTCTTTGCTGGTGGCTGTGAGCGCTGCCTGTTGAATTTAACACTTGAATTTAATGAGAGAAGTGCTGCTTGATACTTTGCTTTGTTGTTGCATGTAATACTTGGCCCTGTTAGCGTCATTGTCATCAAAGATAGGAGAGACTCTGGAATGCTATCTTCCTGATTCATAGATGATCCATCAAAACACTTAGACTTATGATTGAATATGTCTCTGCGAATTAGCCTGGCTGCCTTTGCGAGACACAAGGCTTCATCATCGCCTGAGTCTCTGTAGGAAGACTTAAGTGTTTTGCCTACCTGATGTGTGAAAGCAAGCAGCACGTCTTTACCTGAAACATGAGCCTGCAAGTCAGAATTGCGCCTAACAAACGATTCTTTAACCTTGTACTGTGGTCTTTGCTCAATGCCATTCTCCTTCAAACAGGAAGCATAGAGACTTGTAAGATGAGCCAGTCTTAGAGGCTTTGGGTCAGGAAACTCTGTGTTCTTCAACATATTCAACAAGTTCAGCAAATGCAAGACTGTGAAACGTTTGTCCATCTTGTTCTTCACTTTCCTTCAAAGCTGACTCTCTCCTTCTATACAATTGGGCCAAACATGACAAGTGATACTTTGCTTCCTGAGCTATCAAATCACCACCACCAAGCTTTGCAATCAATTTCTCATCCTGAACGTCAAACGCACATTTTCTAACCTTTTCATCAACAGAGTATGTTTCGACATTATGAAGTTCTTCCTTTGTCACAGTGTCACACAGGAAACACACCCGTGAAATAGTGGCAGATATGTCTCTTCTAGTGAACTTACGAGAGCTTGTGTTATCACCAACAGACTTCCGTTTTCTCAGCTCTTTCTACGGCTGGTTCTTGCACTTATTGCAAGGGAACACGATTTGTGCCACTTTGCACAGTTGTCTCTAAAGCTGGCCTCTACGCCCCTTCCTTGGTCAATTCTGGTAAGGTCAAGGGAAAATGGAAGGAATTGCATTTCTGCAGGCGATTCAGGTTGTTGGCAAGTGTTGTCCAACCAGCCCCACCTTTCCCTTTGCTGTTGGCAGGACATTGTAATTGCTCAGATGTATCGTTTGACAGAGAATACACAAGTTCCAATCAGTTGGATTGTTTACTCTCGTTGCTAGTTGACGGTTGTTCTGGTTCATTCATTGTTGTAACGAGCCAGTTACACACGAAGTTCACAGCAGAACAACATCAGCCAAACACCTGCACCGTTCCTGCAGAAAGTTCACAACAGAACAGCATCAGCCAAAAGCACCTGCACCACGTTCCTGAAAATGAGAATATATATATATATATATATATATATATATATATATATATATATATATATATATATATATATATATATATATATATATATATATATGTATAATATCACTGCACCAAATTGTGTGCATTGCTGCTAGTTCACCTTGGTTTATATCAAGATAAATGTAACATTGTGGTCATTTTACCAACGCCCAGCAGCCATATTTGATTTGGCGGCCATCTTGGAAATTCGCATTTTTTGCCTCCATATCTATTATATCAGCATATATCCTAAATATATATATACAGACCAAATTTCATGCTTTTACTATGAAGTGCACAATGGTTTCAATGATCCGCTGTACTATATGGTATCAATTCACTCGTGGTATTTGTCAGTTGTTTAGGAAAAGGGAATAACTTCCACATATTCTTGTCAAAACTTGGAGAAACAATATTGCATCACTTTAAGGGTCAGCTACAGATGACTAATTCAAGTAAGAAAGAAGGAAATGTTTTGCATAATAGTGCACTCTACAATTTGAAGCGGCTTTGGAACATGCTCAAAATTATGCTGTTTCTCCCGAACATAAAGTGACTGAAGCAGCTCTATATTTGAAAACAGTTATAATGCAGAAAAAAAAATGCAAAGATCTTCCATATCCTTTGACACCTGAAGCAATTAGTAAAGGCCAGATAACAGCAACTGATACCTTGCTTCATTTTTTTCAAGTTCTGCATACAGGTTTATCAATAACGAAATAATCAAATGACCATGCTCAGAGGTTTGTGGGATCTAAAGCTGCAGACGTAATATTTGCAACTACCCGAGGAATGGCTAAACCCGGTAAACATCTGACACTAGTCCTCTGTAGCTGACCCTTAAAGTGATGCAATATTTTTTTCTCAAAGTTTTTGACTCTTTTATTCCTTCTCCTCAAACCTGGATGTAACTGTGGCCATAGTTTTGATTGCTTTCTTTGACCCATCAAGTAAATAATCATATTATAAATTTGTAAAAGGAAACACCATTTGAGGAGAAGCCTTTATTGTGACAACGTTTCGCCTCTCTTGGCATTATCAAGTGTTTCCTTATACAATCTGTTGGTTAGTTCTCCCTGTTCACATTAGAAAGTTATTCAGTTTTGATTTTATGTATAGTACTAAGCATGGGAGTTCTGGAGTCTCTAAGCCTCGGGTACCGCCGTACCGGTATGTTGATGGTGAAGAAGGTATTTTCATCCAGAGAGCTTGCTAACCCCCGCAAAAAAATAAAATTTATTTAAGTAGGAAGTTTTTACTAGGTGTTAGTAGCCTGACGTTTGTTTGTGTTATAAAAACGTTTTGATCTAAATTTAAGAAATTCTTCAAGTACGGGTGGAAAAATGTTGTGGTTCAGAACAAGAATATATTTAATTACTCCAAATTTTAGGTTACTCAGCAAAACCTACACAAATTTAGGTAACTACATATATTGGAATCGTCCAGGTGAAACATGACAAATGTTGGTCCATTAGTTAGGCTACAGTGGGCCAAAACGTGGGAGTCAAATATTTTCCTCACCGCACCGCATGGTCCAACATATATGCCCCTGCCACTATATGTTGGCCGGGTTGTGACCAGCAAAAAACGGGTTTCTAATACTCTCATGGGATGAACGTTTCAAAAATACCATAAAATCTTTTGGCCTCAGACGGGTGATTACCTAGCCCTTGCTCTATAACCCTTACTAACGCTGCCTTGGTAGAGTGGCACTGGCCGGATGTTCCTCTTTACCTTAGAGAAATGCTGTCAATGTTTTACGCTCAGATCCAGAAAGTCGATGTATTCCTGAAACGTCGAATCGGATCGTCCTTGGCGTGAGGAAAAATATCTCCGAAATATTCACAATGCTGAGCCCGCCTTCCCTCCTCCTAGTTGTCTATACCACGGGGCTGCCATGCCCCCCGGCGTTTCTGATGCCGTAAAGTCTCGCCTCTGAGGGCCTTGGTCCGGAATGAGGGGCTGTCAGGGTCCGCGGCGCAAATGTGTCCGAGTCCAATCATTCCCTCGCCAAACGGGTGTGCATGGCCAGACTTAGACTTCCCCGCCCTTCATCTTCCTTTCACTCCTTTCCCAATCCTTGATTCCTTCTCATTCTGCCTCCGCCATGCTCCCCTCCTTCCCTGTCTTTCACATCTCGGTCTCTCCTGCCTCCTTCATCCCTCGTCCAGGTAGTTTACGCTTCCATCCCAGTCCTATAATTGGGGTATCTCACTGACATTTTCGGTGCACTCAATGGTCTAATTATCAGTATGCAAGGCCATAACCAGACGATTGTTGGAGTTGCAGAAAATATGTCTTCTTTCAAATGCAAACTTAACTGTGGCTTGGGAACGTAAAGAGAGGGAAATTTGCAGCTTTTTCAACTGTGGCAGAATTTTAGAAACATGGGAGGAGACAACATCTCACGGCGATGCCAAAAGTTTAATTGTGCCACACTTGACTGAACTGATGGCAGAGTTTGATAGGCGAATCTCAGAAGAGCACATTTGAACGCAATAATGGGTGATAAATCCTTTTAACGTGAATGTCAAAGACCTACCAGAAGATGTTCCAGGACTCCCAGAGCAACTTATTGAGGTTCAGAGTGAAAATCTGTTGAAGGACCTTTTCAAGGAAGTGTCTCTTTCTGAGTTCTGGATTCGGGTAAAGAAAGAGAAGCCTATTGTAGGAGGTTAGGCGGTAAAAGTGTTGCTCCCATTTGTTACAACCTACCTTTGCGAGCATGTTTGTTTGGCTCTGACTCATATTAAAATCAAGTTGGGAAACAAGCTCAACACCAAGCATGATATGAGATGCAGCCGTAGCACATTGATCCCACTATTTGACACATTGGTGAATGAGAACCAGCACCATGGATCCCATTAGTTTAGTTAAGATTATAAAAAAGAACACGTTTAATTTCTTTAAAAAAAAGTTTATATACCACTGTACGTTTTATTTTCTTTACTGTGGGTCGCGAAGGGTTAAAATGTTCCAAATACTCATGAAAAAGTTTGAGAACCGTTGGCTTAGAGGAAGGAAAGCGGAAAGCGTTATTTTTAAGGTAGCGAATGTTATGTGTTATTTTTAGTTGAAGGCGCGAACTGCTATCTCACGTCAGGTCCGGTGTTACCGTTGCCTGCTTTCATAAGTTGATTGTAGTAAGTGAGATAACACAATAGCCTTTTAGTTGGCCGAGCGGTAGCCGTTATAAGTTCACTTTAGTTCACTTTAGTTTTCTCTCTCACATGGACAGTCAAAGATGTGAATAGTATTTTAACTATATTAACAGTATTACACAAAAGTTTACAATTTTGCGTGAGCGAGTCGCACGAAATCGAGACAGCCACACAAAAGGAGACTATAGAACAGGAGAGGGGGCCTCTATGGGAGACCGTGGGCGGGTGTTAGTGTATGTCGGTTGGGGAGGCGGTGGCTGAGTCGTCAGAGTAACGGCCTCGTGTTCAGGAGGACGCGAGTTCAATCCCCCCCCCCGGTGCCATCAAGCTGGGATTTTTCAGCCGCCGCCGAGTGGCTTAAAACTACCCACATGCTGTCCAGAAGACCACCCGGACTCTAGATTCTAGGATAAAAAATGAGCTCTGGGAGGGCAGCATGAGCCAATGCAAGATGGCGCCACTATAAACACTCGCCTGCGCCAGAACGGGCTGGGCCGACCATCAGGACCCACCGGAAAGAAGCCTTGGGCCGACCATCAGGTTCCACCGGGAAGAAGCCTACCGGCGCAATAGGCAGAAAAAAGAAAAGAAAAAAAACAGATGGCGCAGGAGCAGCTTTGTTTACATCCAGGCGCCTCCACCCCTCCAGACACCCATCCAAACCCCCAGTACCCATCAGCAGTGTTGCTACATGGGATCAAGCAGCAAATGTTGCTACTTTTTTTCTTCAGTCTGGTTATTTCCCATTTTAAATAAAAAAATAAAGGTAGATAAATATTAAAATGTACAGTAGGAACTATATATATATACTGTATATATTTACTAGGTAGATATAGCCTGACTGCATGTCATGAGTAATACTATTATTGTTATATTATTATACCGCAATTATATTACTTTCTCTGCATGTGTGGTTAGATGTGTTTTATGTGTTTAACCTTTCTGTATATATACTGGAATGAACCAAGGAATTGTAGCCCTACTGCCGGTCTTTAAAACTATGTAATCATGTTTTTCTTCCAAACTCATTGTTTTAGCACGCACGCTGACTTCCATCAGTAATGATGATATATATTAATTGAGTCATTGGTTTGTAGGGGGAAAGAGTGGGTGAATATAATTATCTTGGTCTAACTTATACTGTTTATTATACCGCTATTCGCAGCAATATCTTTCTCTGCTCGGATTGCAACCCTGCCTCGTTCAAAAATCATAACACCGACGCGGCCGCCACGTTTACCAGCCGGAGCCTCAAATCATGTCCCTTTGTGGTGATCATCATCATCATAAAGATTTCCCCTGGGGCCCAGGGGGGGGACGGGCCTTTGTCTATTGACGGCCCGTCAAGAGAATTACTAAATAACTAACGGGGGGGGAGATACCGCTTAACCAGCTGCGTGAGGACCGCCTCTCCAAGACGGAAGAGAAGGGCAGGCGCAGAGAGGCCGTCGGGGTTGGCAGCGAGGGGTCTCGTGAGCGGGCACTCGAGGAGGTAGTGGAGGAGAGGGCAGTCCTGTTCCTCCTCGCAGTGCTCACATTCCCTCCACCTGATGTCGTCAGGGTCAAGCTCCGAGAGGCACTTGAACCCTAATCGGAGGCGGTGCAGCGGGACACTGACGGAGCGGGGATGGGAGATTGCTAGTCTCCAGCGTCCTAAATCAGTGGCGGCCGCGTACCAGCAGCCCGAGGGCGACTCCACAGCCACAGCCCGTTCGATTTCCTGGACGATACTGCTCCCTGCCCGAGAGAGTAGGTGAGTCCGGAGCTGTCCAAGACTGGGCGGGAGGTGAACAGTGACTAGTGGGAGGAGGGTGGCATCCTTCGCCGCCGTATCGGCTGCCTCGTTGCCCTCAACGCCTGCGTGGCTAGGCAGCCAGTTGAGGGTTGTACGACGGCCGTCCGCCTCTAAGGCCGCAAGAGTTCGCCAGATGGAGGTGAGCAGGCGGACATTGTCGCGGGCGGAGGCCTGGTTGATTGCCTGAAGGGCGGTCCTAGAGTCGCTATGTACAACGACAGGCCCCGCTGTCATCTCTTCGGCGTGGAGGAGGGCCATCGAGATGGCCGCAAGCTCAGCCTGGGTAGAGGAACAGCCATCAGTGAGGCGGAAGGCACCAGTGGCTCCACCACCCACAAAGGCGGCACCAACTGCTCCCGATTGGTGGTTGACCGAGCCGTCGGTGAAATACACAACGGCCCGGGGAGGCAGTGGTCCAGCGACGCGCTCTATAGCCTCGCGCCGCAGGTCCGCAGCAGAGAGGAGCGCCTTTTTTGTAGAGAGTGGCCGAACAAGGAGATCAAAGGAGCGGGGGGTCCAAGGAGGAGGGAGTACATAGGCAGGGACAGGGAGGTCGAGGGGCGCCGTCAGCATGCCCGCCAGGCCGTTGCTGTGGATGACCTGGGCGATGCGAGACTGCCAGGGCTGTCGTCGGAAGCGTGGGGGGTTGGGTTGGAGCTGCCTCCGAACCCGTTCCGCTAAAGGAGCAGCCCCCGTGGTACGGAGGAGGGCGACCAGATGCCCAAGCCCGAGCTGCCGGACACGCTCCGAGACACAGCAGAGGGACGCTTCCGCTCGCATGCAGAGGCACTTGGTCCAGCCTGGGGCGCCGAGCAGAGTGCGGAGGGCGGAGTTCTGAGCAGTCTCAAGCGGAGCAAGGGAGGAGGCCGGCAGTGTGATTAGGCAGGGCGCAGCATAGTCGAGGCAGGACCGGACGGCACCAACATAGAAGGAGCGGAGGACCCGGTCTCCAGCACCACAGGTGCTACCCGCCATGGCCCTCATGACACGAGCCCTGGCCATCATTTTGACGCGGACAGACGCGACGCAAGGCTTGAAGGACAGCCGGGAGTCAAGCAGCATGCCCAGGTAAGGAACTTGATGGACCCAGGGCACAGGGGTGTCATCCATAAACAGGGGGGCAGGAGGGAGCTTATAGCCAAAGGCCACGGCTCTCGTTTTGGCCGGGTTGGGCGCCAGGCCAAGCTCCGAGCAGGAACTCAGGACACGGCGGAGCATGACGCGAGCCCGAGCTACATGGTAGGGCCCGGAGGCGACGATGACGATGTCGTCCGCGTAGCTCAAAACGCGGACATGACCGTTCCCCTGGAGGCCGACTAGCCGCTCCATCAGAAGGTTGAACAGTAGAGGGCTGAGGATGCCACCCTGCGGCGTACCGTTTTCAAAACCTCTCGAGGCAGAAGTAGTACCCTGGAAACGGACCGCCGCCGTCCTACCCTGTAAGTACTGTCCAACCCAGCTGAGGAGACGGCCACGTACGCCCTTGGCAGCCAAGACAGAGAGAATGGCGGGAGTGGAGGCCATCTCAAATGCCTTCGTGATGTCGAGGAACACGGCGACTGCCTTGCAGCCCACAATCCCAGACAATAGTGTCGTGACGCAGTCCCTCGTGCCCTTGCCCCGGCAAAAAGCAAACAGATGGTGATGTAGGGGACCGAGAGACCACTCGAGGCGGGACAGAAGCACCCTTTCCATCGTTTTCCCGATGCAGCTGAGGAGGGAGATCGGGCGGTATTCTGCCACAGCCCCGGCCTTCGGGATGGGGACGATGGTGGCGCTTTTCCAGGCAGTAGGGACGGTGCGGGAGGTGTAGGAGGCGTTGAAAAGGTGCAGCAGCTCAGCCTCCATGGTAGGGCCGGCGTGGCGGAGCATACCATAGCTGACCCTGTCATCCCCAGGCGACGTAGACCGATCCGGGATGGCACGCCGGACTTCTTGGAGAGTGATGGCCGCGTCTGCTGGATGGGGCATAAGGCAGGCTTGATGGTATGCCAACCATCTCTCCGGGTTCAATCGCCTTTGCTGAAGCCGCACTGCAGGGGGAAGACGAGCGGTGGCAGACCGGGAGGCGAAAAGCACAGCGAGGCGCTCAGCCTCCTCTTGCGGCCGGGGGTGGAGTGCCGGCCTCGAAACACTCCCTCGGCCAACCGAGCGGATCTTCCGCCAGAGGAGGGACACAGGCGTGGTGTTATCAAGGGAGGCGCACCAGGCGAGCCAGTGCTCCTCCTTGACCCGGTTGGTCGTCATCCGCGCTAGGCGGACCGCAGCCCGCAGAAGGTGGTGGGTCGCCTCGGAGTTGTGGCGACGGTTGAGCCTCCGTGCCATGTTGACCCGGTGGTTTGCCTCCCGGACCTCATCGTCATAGTACCATCTGTCTCGGTGGTGGAGAGGAGGACGTCGAGACGGTGGAATTGCCGCGTCAGCCGCAGAGTGAAAGGCGGCGACGAGACGAGCCTCAGCAGCGTCGATTTCAGCGGGGCGGGGATGAACATTAAAGAACACGGAGAGGGAGTGGCGGAACTTCCCCCAGTCGGCCTTGCGGATGTTCCAGCGGGGTGGGCGGGGAGGGAGGACTGGTGGCAGGACGCGGAGGGTAATCAAGGAGGCTATGTGGTCACTCACGAGGTGGTGGTGAAGCGACCACTCAGCGTCAACTCCCAAATGTTCCGATACAAAGGAGAGGTCAAGGACTCCGCCCGCGAGGTGCGTCGGCTCGCCAGTGTTAAGTAGGGAAACACGGGGGGCTTCCTCTAGGGCGGCCGCCAGAAGACGCCCCGCCCGGTTGCGCCTAGCACTGCCCCAACGCTCGTGGTGAGCGTTAAAATCTCCCCCGACAAAAACAGGCTCATCACTGGCGAGGGTGAAGAGTTCCCCAAAGTCGGGCTCCTCCGCAAGCGACCCGCAGTAAATGCAATAGAAAGTTAACTGCATCTGGGGGAGCCGGATGGTGACTGCCAATACCTCCACGCCGTCACCGCAAGCCACGGGTGACGCACTCGAGTGCAAGGAAGTGAATCCTTGACCAAGATGCCACACCCACGTGTCCGACCGGCGACAGCAGGAAGGTAAAAGGCCTGGTATCCCCGGAATGGTGCGAAGCGGCCCTCTGGGAGAAGCGTCTCCTGAAGGAGGACAACGTCCAGGGACTCTCTCACCAGCGCACCACGCAGCAGATTCGCTCTCCCGCGGACGCCACAGACGTTCCACTGTAGGACCGTGAGGCGGTGGGGACCTACATGGACGTCTTCCTGGTGCGCGGGTCTCGGGGCGGCAACGGGCAGCCCAGCAGCACGCCCGCGGACCGGGAGGCGAGAGGAGGCGGCGGTGCCATCTGAGTGGTCTGACCGGGACGGAGGGGCAGTGGTGTCACTTGGGGCACAGAGGGACCTGCGCGCTTGGGGGTCACCAGCGCGGGTGTCTGCTGCACTGGCGGGGGTGCAGACGTCGGGGCCGGTTGTACAGGGAAGAGGCTGCCTACCACCTCTTTGGCCGCGTCTGAGAAAACCCGCGGCTCCACGTCTGACTTCAGTGCCGTAGCAATGATTCTCCCGAAGCCCTCCAGAAGGCCCACCATCACCTCCCTCGTGATGATGAAGCAGCCAGGAGGAGCAGCAACGGGAGCCAGAGCGGGCGGGGGATGGAGAGCGGGAGTGTGAGACGGAGCGGCGAGAGCACGGGGAGCGGGAGCGCGAGGCGGCACGGCGGGCAGAGGAGGTGGCTGATGGTGAGGAGTGAGGGCAGGGAAGCTCACCTCGTATGGAGCTGGGGGAGAGGGTGCGGGAGGTGCCTGCTGCGCAGGTGGAGGCACTGCGGACACGGGGGGCTGCTGGCTGCCCCAGCGGAAGGTGCCTGGTGGAGCAGGCCGATGAGTTTCGACCCAGCGCTGTTGGACGGCGCGCTGTTGGTCCACCAGCACCCGCCGGTTGGCACAGGTCTTGTTCCAGGCGTGGTGTTCCTGGTGGCAGTTGGGGCACTTGCTGGTGACGTCCTGGCCGGCCTTGTACTTCGTCAGGCACCGCTCCGTATCGTGGCCGGCCGAGCATATGCCACACACTGGGGGGCGAGTGCACCTCGCACGATGGTGGCCGAACTGCTGGCAGTTGTAGCAGCGGAGCGGTTCCCTGTTGTATGGGCGAGTGTAAAAACACCCCAGCTCCCCAAGTCCAGTGTGCCCGGGGCGGCCCCGCGACGGTGACGAACACCTGGCGCGTCGGCCCGTCCAGTAGAGCATCGCTCCGCCTCCAGCACGCGGGGATGGCGCAACAGGGGCTTCAGGGGCATGGCCACAGGGTATGCCAGCACCCCTTGGTGTTCGCACCAGGAGCCACACGCAGTGACACCGGGACAGAGACCTCCTTCACCCCGAGGAGAGCATCGTGCTGGTGTCGGTCGGTAGGGTGACCAGGACACAGCCGACTCGAAACTTGAGAGAGAGGCGGGTCTGGAGCTGCATCTCCAGTGCCTCTGCGAGGTCCAGGGTCGACTCGAACCCAGGAGTCGCCGGACTCAGCACCTTTGGAAGCGGAGCGTGGAGAGCAGCAGAAGGTGCGGGCGTGGGTTGAGGTCGTGGGGGCAGAGAGGGCTGGGGGCGAGAGGGGTGCCGAGGGGGCGAGCGTCCCCGTGAGGAAGAATCACTGGCAGGCTGGGAGGAGCGATGCTGTCTTCTCACGACTGTCTGCCAGCCCTCCTCACTCTCCGCGTCTCCGGCAGACAGCTCAACATCAGGCGCGGGTGGGGCAGGAGAGGCATCCATGACCGCACTGTCAACTATGACGTCAGACGCACACGACGAAGGAGGGTCCGAGTCAGACGCATCCATGCGGTCGTGGACCCGCAGCGACTTGACGGCTCGCGTGAGAGGAGGTGAAGGGGGCCCGGCCCGTCAGGAGGCACACCGCCATCCGAGGAAGTAGCAGATGAGGAGGAAGAGCAGCGGGAACGTTTGGGAGCGGCGTCCCGATCAGCAGCAGTACCAGAAGGGGCAGGGGCAGAGGGGGGAGGTACAGCAGGGCAGCCAGAGCCCCCAGCAGAGGCGGCAGGAGGACAGGGAGCGAGAAACAGCGTCAGAAGGCGGGGAGGGGGGAGCAGGACGAAGCACCAGGAGACGGCGAGCAGGGGCGGGAGGCAGCGCCAGGAGAGGGCGGGGGGGGGAGGCGGATGAAACACCAAGAGAGGGCGGGGGGGAGCGAGAGGCAGCGCCGGGAGAAGGCAGAGAGGCCACGGTGGAAGACCCACCAGCTGACCAGCGGCGGCCTTTCTTGTGCCTCCCCATGGCGGAGAAGCAACAGAATCAAAAATAAAATAAAGTATATAAATAACAGAAACAAAAATAAAGAAAATTCCTAAAAACAAAACCGCCCCCGACGGAAACACAGCTAAACAATGGGATGGGGGTAAAAGGTGGCAGTGGAAACACTGGCCTTCACCAAAAAGGTGACGCACAAGCAGTGCGTGTGCACAGTGCACACAGCACAGCAGTGTGCTGGCCGCTGGTGCGGGATGGACGGCGCACAGCTAAAGGCGGGCAGCACAGGACGAGGTAGTGGTAACGAGCGGGGTGGAGGGAGCGCGTAACAACGCAACAAGTTTAACTGCGTTGCTATGCGGTGCTGGCTGAGGCAGAGCGGCGAGCGGTGCACGTCTGCTTCCAACTAAAGCTGGAGGCAGACTCTTGTGGTGATGGAGAGGACACAACCTGGTGTGAAGCTACATTTATTACGGAAGGATGCCAGCCGGGGTAAGTGATATATATAAATAATGATAATGTGGAAATTCTAATCATTTTCACGCTGACAGCTGTTCTGAACTTGCTAACTGCATGCCTCCCCTCCTCCCAAGGCACGAGGCCGAATGGCCTACACACAGCTCAGACTCCTCCCCATTACCACCTGTCAGCCTCGTCCATGTAGCTATCCAGTCTACTCTTAAAACAAGCTATCGTCCCTGCACTCACTATGTGATTGCTGAATCTATTCCATTCCCCCACCACCCTATTACTAAACCAATGCCTGCCCATTTCCCTCCTAAATCTATAATTTTCTAATTTAAGTCAATTACTGCATGTTCTATCTTGCCAAACATCTTATGCAAAAGTTAACCAGCATCTCCACTCTTTCATCCCTTACACTGATAAACTCTGGAACAGCCTTCCATTGTCTGCATTTCCTCCTGCCTAAAATTTGACCTTCAAGAAGAGTGTATCAAGACTCTACTTTTGTCTGTTTGGGAGTGGTGAGTAGTGGGGCTTTTTTTTCTAGAACGCTTTGTTGCCCTTGAGCTGTCTCCTTTGTTTAAAGAAAAGAATAATTAAATAAATGGAAGTTGGCCGCCAATGCTTCCAACACATTTTGGTGCCATATCTACAAGTGGCTGGTGACTGTAAGTATTTCAGCAACCTGCATGCATCTATGCCATTCCTATCACGGTGCATGGAGCAAGCTTCACATAACACTCAGACAGAGACAGTTTAATTATGGTTACATATCAGACTCAGTTTATTGCTCAGTCTATTAGGTGCAGTGCTGTTAATATTGTTAGTGGTAGTATTAGTACAATTAATGTATTTATTTTCATTAATTTATCAGTATTTATTTATTATATTCTTAGTGTTTGAAAATTCCAATACTAGTATTAAGATAAACAAAAATATCAGAAATATATTTATACTCATTAATTATTATTGCTTTTCCTATTATTACTTCCTTCAATGTCCTGGCACTTTCATAAAAATCTGCATCTCTTTCCCTTCTCACCCAGTTGTCCCCGTACATCCTTTCAGTATCCAAATATTTTTTTCTGTATTTTACCGTGTGGACATACTCTTTCCTTCCATGTTCCACTGTCGTATGTTATTCCACATCTAACACAACCACATCCCAACAGATCCGAACACGTCCGATATCATCCAAGAGAATGTGGCAGCTGAAGGGGGAGAGTCCAAGAAAGAGACCAAGGGTGAAGACATTTAGCCACCCCCTGAAGTACATGGCAGCATTCAACCCTCTTGGTGAGCTGCAGGAATGTGCTTCCCATTGCAGTGCACCAGCTCCATGTACTGATTTTGGTATGAATATTTCATCTAGTGTTTGTTGATTGTTGTGTTATTAATCTAATTAAGACTTCACAAAATAGACTGTGCAAGTCACTTAACACTTGCCCTGCTCAACATCACTTTTAAGTTGTAGAATTCCTTCATATGGATGTTGATTTATGTATCCTGAAATGATTGGATATTGATTGTCTTAATATTTTTTTTTTGTCCATGATCACTGAACCATGTTACGGTATGTCTTTGGGTGCAGATCCAGGAAATGAGTTTTTGGGAGGACGTCAGACTTTTTGCGGGTGGAAGGAGCATATGCATTACCGATTAGGCATTCTCGGCAGTCCTGGTCTTGAACAACTGGTGGAGTGACCTAAATCAATGGGTATAACGGCCTGGACTTTGTGCCAAAGCATTGTTTTAGCCGCAGCGCGCTTTTGAGCTAGTTTTCCTGTATCACTCAGGAACATTGGGGGGGCCTGGGCCCCCCTTTGGATCCACCAATGTAGCTATGTCTTATAATATATCTATCCTTTACAGTCTGATGCTGCATCCTTCTAGGTTGTCAAGTTTTAGTAGCTACTCATGAGAAGTATTCCTTATAATGATCATTGATTTCCAGATGGTTTGCACTAAAAAAAATGTCGTGTAACCTGCCGCAAATAATAATCAGCTGTAGTCAACCCTTGCTTTAAAGAACCAATATGGAGGAAGGGGTGATGTTATATCCAAAAAGCTTTTACATCTGAAGTATCCAACCTTTTTGTGTATAATAAACCTTGTTTGTTACATGAACTTAAAAGTTCAAGGAGCGTAAGCAACAGAAGCCCCGAAGTCTTCCTCAAACTATATTTAGCATTAGTTAGACCTCATCTTGACTATGCGGTTCAGTTCTGGTCACCCTACTATAGAATGGATATCAAAATGTTAGAATCGGTGCAGAGGAGGATGACTAAGATGATTCAGGGGTTGAGAAACTTGCCATACGAGGAAAGACTCAAACAGTTAAACTTGCATTCTCTAGAAAGGCGAAGGGTGCGTGGAGACATGATCGAGGTTTATAAATGGATGAAGGGCTTTAATAAGGGAGACATTCATAAGGTTTTGTTGGTAAGAGAACCGGGTAGGACACGAAGTAACGGGTTTAAACTGGATAAATTCAGATTCAACAGGGACATAGGCAAAAATTGGTTTACTAATAGGGTGGTGGATGAGTGGAATAGGCTTAGCAGTCATGTGGTGAGTGCCAATACAATTGTCACATTCAAAAATAGACTAGATAAATTCATGGACAGCGATATTAGGTGGGGTTAGATACACGGGAGCTTAGGGTCAAAGGAGCTGCCTCGTACAGGCCTACCGGCCTCTTGCAGACTCCTGCGTTCTTATGTTCTTATGTTCCATACATGATTCTTTTTTCCTTGTATTTGATGATTAATCCTGACATGTATTTCCATTATCAGTAGGTAATATATAGTAACAAGACAATAATACAAATTATAACAATGTATATATTATAGCCCAATGAGTGCAAGAGATCATTTACCTCATCAATGACGCCAAGTCCGGGAGTCCTTCCCTAAATTCTTTGCCCAAATTTGTGACACCAAGTATAATAACTAGTTTTAGTGACCATTTGCATCCATTTTTCACTTTGATTAAAAAATTGCCTCTCAACAGGGTGTGAACTTGATGGGATTGGAGGAAACTCGACTCGGCCATCAAGCTCACCACAATATAGTAAGGAACCTCTTGTTCTCAGTGATAATTTATCCTCTTTAGTTACTATTCCATGTTGCTTTAATCACAACTAATGTGTTGGAAACATTACAGCTTAATAACATACTTCACATCTCTGCATACAAATTGAGTTCAATATTGAACTGCTACACCAGTAGGCTTCATATCTTAAAAAAAAACCGTATGTAAAAAGGTTGAAATTTTGAATGATATATTTAAACTCTTTATTATGTTTCTATGGCTGTAGTACCGTTACGATTAGTCGAGTGATCAGCATATGGGTCTTATGTTTTTGATAGCATAGGTTCAAATTTTGCCATAGGCTGGCAATTTTTTTTTTTTTTTTTTACGTTGATTGCCTATTGCGCCGGTAGGCATCTTCCCGGTGGGGCCTGATGGTCGGCCCAAGGCTTCTTCCAGGTGGGGTCTGATGGTCGGCCCAGCCCGTTCTGGCGCAGGCGAGTGTTTATAGTGGCGCCATCTTGCATTGGCTCATGCTGCCCCCCGGAACTCGTTCTTGATTCGGTTGGACGGCTTCCTCTAGAGTCCGGGTTGATGGGTGGTCTTCAGGACAGCATGTGGGTAGTTTTAAGCCACTCGGCGGTGACTGAAAAATCTGAGTGGTAGCGTGGGGATTCGAACCCGCGTCGTCCATCACGCGGTGAATGTGGGCCCAGTACGCTACCACCTACGCCACCGCCTACCCTAGTAACAGTAGTGTCCACAGATATCTACCTGTTTCTTGTTTATCCTGTTCCACTTTAAACCATGACTGGCCAATCTTTGAAGAGGTAGCATAACCTTGAAGTGCCACTAACAAACCTTTGTCCATTCTTCTGATGTGATCCTTTTTTTTTCCCACCTGCCTATAGCGCCGGTAGGTTTTCTTCAGGCGCCTGGCGGTCGGCCCAGGCCCGTCATGATGCAGGCAATTTTTTTTATAATGGTGCCATTTAGTATTGGCTCATGCTGCCGCCCAGAACTCATTCTTGATTCACTTGGATGGTTTAGCAGGGCTTAGGTATGACTAACATTGCAGAAACAGGGAATTTTTAGATTTTTAGTGTGGCAACACATTGACAAATGTTTTAGTATGGACTGAACATCAAAGATATATATGGTAAATGGGTGCTTGTAGATCTTGACATTATATCTGTCAAGAGTCTCCAGTTGTATCCTCTCCCCCATCTCTCCTGAAAATATTACTCTTGTCAGGCAATCTAAGTGAAGCCTTCCATCGAAGCTGGCGTGCAGACATAATGTCAATGCTTAGATTCACTGTCCTTATAGCACTGACAATAATGCAATTACATGCACATATTATATTATTTAGAATTGTGATTAATTGTGATTAAACATTTTTGTATGTATTTTCAGACATGAAAAGTAAAAATTCCTGCACAAAAGTCTGCCGTCTGCACCGGGAGGCAAGGCGGCTCAAAGCCCAGGCTGTTACAACTCCTGGGCAGTTTTTTGCCCAGAGCCAGCAATTTTTTAGATCTAATAGGGATGGATTTTTTCTGAGGTCAGGTTCAACATGCTGCAAGATGCCAAGATCTAAGCCTAGTAGAAGATATGGGTTAAGGGAGAGGAGGTTTGCTCTGGCCTTATACTATCAAAGTCCAAATGCTAATAGATTTCTGAGCACAGTATTTCACTTGCCTTCAGTTTCAACACTTCACTCATGACTCAGGGGTATTTCAGTAAATGTTGGCTGGAGCAAACAGACTCTGACAGCCCTGCAGCAAAGAGCACAGGCTTTGTCCAAAGAAGAGAAACCGTGGGATTTGCCATTATTTAGTATTACTCTTGTTACGCCAATAATTTTTTTCCATATACTTTGCCAAATATTGCAAGTAATGCACCATTGTTGGTCTTGCCTGTTATAAATCAGATCTTGTTCAATTAAGAAGCTTTGGGTGTCTGCCACTTACCAGTTGTAATACAAGGAATCATTTATCATCCCTGCCAGATATCACATGTAATGCACCATTGTTGGTTTTGCCTGTTATAAATCAGATCTTGTTCAGTTAACAAGCTTTAGGTGTCTGCCACTTTCCAATTGTAATGCAAGGACTCCCCTGCCAGATATCGCATGTAATGCACCATTGTTGGTCTTGCCTGTTATAAATCAGGTCTTGTTCAGCTCACAAGTTTTGAATATCTGCCATTGTTTATTTCAGGTGTAATGCTTGGAAGCATTTGTTCTCTTCCCTAGCCATCAGTATGCAATGCTTTATTGTGGATTTTGCCTGTTATATTTAATCTTGTTCAGGTAACAAGCTTTTGGTGTCTGCCTTACCTAATATGTGCTGCAGTGACACTTGGCTTGGTTTCATAATGTGAAATACAGCTTGTAATTTCATCACACTAAGTGTCTATCATCACGTGTCTGGCATCATTAATGTGGATTCCAGGAGTAATCTTGTTTGTATTACAGCATGCAATGTTTTTTTCTGCTTTATATGATATACATAATCACATAGGTATGATTTTTTTTTTTGGACAAAATGTAATGGCAGTTGATATTCTTGACTAATGCCTCATAAACCTTGTGAAAAATAACGCTTTTTTGAAGGGGGGAGGGGGGGGGGGCAGAGAGTGGTTTGTTTGGTTGGCCAGTTCAAGGAGTTTCATACAAATGATTTTATTACATCCAACTTTAATGTGTGCTAAAAACATATATTTTATTACATCCAACTCTAATGTGTGCTTCCTGCAATAAATGCTACATGTTTACTGATGTAGCCTATGAAATACATATCACTCTCTGCCTTGTGATTTGGTGTGTCACATACTGCAGCATAACTTTCCTGATATTTTCTTACACTATGAGTTGCCTTCTTTTGTCTCATTTGCTTTTATCACATGTGCCTCCGCTGCATAGTTGTGCCTACTGAGCTTAATATCTTCATGACCCTGACACCAAGGTCAGAGCTTGTGATATCATATCATGTCCTACATCTCATTTTCACCTTCAGTATCGGCGGTCTCCCAGGACCACCAAGTTATTGCATTCCATTTAAGACAACTCATGCGTTACCTTCTTGATGTCCTCCATCATATATTTCAGAATGTTTTATGATGCTTTGCTCTTATACTGATGTGCCTTGCAACATTTTTATATAGTTTTCATTGTATATAATGCACCATTGTTGGTTTTGCCTGTTATAAATCGGGTCATGTTCAGTTAACAAGCTTTGAGTGTCTCCCATTGTTTATTTCAGTTGTATTGATTATAAACTTTCGTTCTCTGCCCTGTCAAGCAGTATGCAATGCTTGCCATTATCTGGCACTTGTACAGTTAGTACGATATCTTTACTCAGCTAAGAGCATGTTGCAAAAGGTAAAAGTACGGTTGGGGGCATACGCTGTAGCAGCACGTGGCCTCGGTGCTCATCTCTGTAACATTGGCCCTTGAGCCTGTGGTGTTAGGGAACCCATTACCCTGGGACACAGGACCAGTGTGACATCCGGGTTACCACAGTTGCAAAGGCATTATAGTAATCTAGCATGCATAGAATGTTGTATGCTTTGCTTGTATTTAAAGCACTGGATATATTTGCTACACACACACACACACACACACACACATATATATATATATATATATATATAAGGTATATATATATATATATATATATATATATATATATATATATATATATATATATATATATATATATATATATTAGCAAATGCTTTCTACACTATATTTTTCCTAAAATAACAATTTGATATAGTGTAGATAATACCTAATAAAACATAAAAACAAATATATTTTTTCTTTACCCCAATAGTAAATCATTTTACAATAATGAAAAAATAAGAAAAAGCTGGATAGGGTGCTGTGGCAGGTATTTCAAAAATAGTAAAGCTTCCCCTGAAAAGTGACGTTTTTGGTGGGACGCAATAGATGGCGCTACTTCCGCATACCCGAGGAATTACTACATACCGCTATCTCTTCGTATAGTCTCTTTGGGTAGGACTGAGACCACTCACACACAACACACCGCGACAACGAGGTCACAACTGTGTGTGTGTGTGTGTGTGTATAGTTTTTTTTTTTTTTTTTTAAACAAAGGAGGCAGCTCAAGGGCACACAAAAAAAGGAAACAATAATAAAAAAAAAGCCCGCTACTCACTGCTCCTAAAAAAGAAACAAAAGAGGTGGCCGAAAGCAAGGTCAAATACTGTGCTAGCCAAGGGCCCGTTACAGTTCTCCCACCCGTCCGTGTGTCTCCCTGCGAGTACAAAACCGAAGCTACGATATATAATTCATAAAGAACTACGCTGATAGAGTGGTAAAAGCACTCACCAGTCTCAAAACTCTTAGTAATACTTAGTAATAATTGTACCTAAAAACTGTGCCTCCGTGCTGACACCCTGCCAGGTCAAACTCTCTCGCCTCTGCCTGTCAACATCTACCTTTCCTTCCTGCTGGAAGTATGCCTTCATACAGCCTGTGCCTAAGAAGGGTGACCGATCCAATTCCTCAAACTACCGCCCTATAGCTTTACTTTCCTGCCTATCTAAAACTTTTGAATCAATTCTTATGCCTCGGTCACACATTCATGTATCAAGCCACGTACGCCCACACACGAACATAATTTGGTAGTCGGCAACCGCTTACGTAAGTACTACGTAAATGTCCCGTAATGCGTATTTACGTACGTGGGCATACGGGGCGGAGACGGGGGATCGCTACGCACCACCCGAGCGTGCGTGGGGAGCCACGCCTCTTTCGACATGTTCAAAAGATACGTGGCTGCTCACGTCAACCGCCATTTTACGTGGCTCCACACGTACAACGTGGCGCATACCTGGCGCTAACGGCGTGCTTGCGGGGCGCTTACACGTGGTCCCACGCTGCTCCCCTGTTCCCGCAACGCAATGCGTGGGTCCTCACGCGGTGCAGGAGCATCCGTGGCACCAGCGCCGCTCCTCGGGTACCCACGACGACGTTGCAACGCTGTGCATGGTGTGTATACGCCGTGCGGCGGGCTTGCGGCTTCAGTTCCTCTCTCGGACTAACAACAGCATATACCTGGAAGCCACAACCACCGCCTCTCACCCCCGCCAGCGCCCTCGTCAGTAGACCTTGTCGCCACTGCTTTCAGCTATGCCTAAGGACACCACCAAGAGGTCACGGAAGGGGGCTTCTTTAGCTTCAGGGTCACCCAAACCTCCAACAACCCGCGGGCAACCTGCTTCCAAGCTTCTGGTGTTTGTGGCACCTGCAGTTCCTCATCTCCGTAGACAGTAACAATAGCCCTGCAGGTCTCTGGTACAGTGTAACTAATGGTGTTGTGGGCTACTCGGAATGAGTATTGGAGACTCTTGTATGAGTCACCCGTGGCGAGGAAACGTTGGGTGATAGCCACACGCAGGCCTGGCTCAATGGGTGTGACAAGTTCAGCTGTTTCACTGAAGAGGTCCTTGTTAATCCGGGTAAAATTCCTGTACAGTTCTGGACTTTCGGTTGCCAACTCCTCCATCAGGTTGTCATAGTGGCCTAGCGCCACTCTTCTTTGCAGGTACAAGCCCAAACCCTCCTCGCCCTCCTCTTTTATTTATGTTTTTTCACTTGCAAGGTGGACCTTCACAACTAACACCAGTATCATGGCGTGCACATACTCCAGGATGGCCTCCATTAATTATGTGTTATGGCTTTTGTTGGTGTTATAAGGGCAAGGATGTCTTCAATGTTCTCCATGTTGATTCAGCAGGAGGGGAGTACTTCTTACAGCAGGTAGATGTTGACGGGAACTGCAATCACAGGTGTGCAGCACGGCCCTTATGTACGTACCTCTCACGTTTACCCACCGACGTACGTGGGGATAACGTGAGGATGACGCAGGGTCGTAACGCACCACGTTACACGTACGGTATACGTACGTGGCTGTTACGTGCTCTGCCACGCACTATTTGTGGGGGTGTGGCCTCTTGTCGTGACAATTCGGGTAAGCGTCACGTCATGCTTGCGCAGTGCGTAGGCTCAATACGCGTTACCTCGCACTTATGTTATGGCGTCCCTATGTTGACCGTGCAAGCTTTACGTACATCGGCCCCTGACACGTATCCAGTTGATCGCGGCAACAAACCCCGCGTATGGCCACGTATGGGCCAAAAATCACATACGTGAGCATACGTGGGCTTGATACATGAATGTGTGACGGAGGCTTTAACCGGAAGATTCAAAAGCACCTTACCACTTCTGACCTTCTATCTGATTGCCAGTATAGGTTCCGCAAGGGGCGTTCTACTGGCGATCTTCTTACTCTCTTAACTGACTGTTGGTCATCCTCTCCTAGCCGTTTCGGTGAAACTTTCTCAGTTGCGCTAGACATATCGAAAGCTTTCGACAGAGTCTGGCACAAGTCTTTGCTTTCTAAACTGCCCACTTTCGGATTCTATCCCTCTCTCTGTTCCTTTATCGCCAGTTTCCTTTCCGGCCGTTCTATCTCTGCTGTGGTAGACGGTCACTCTGCTGTGGTAGACGGTCACTGTTCTTCCCCTAACCCGTAAACTGCGGTACGCCTCTCAGGCGGCTTATCCGGTAACATCCTGTACGCCTCTTGGAAGCACGATTTTTACATTACTCCTATAAACCTGCTGAGCCATGTACACCCGCGAATCTTTTTTTCCTAGTTAGCATAGCGTTTCATGTTTCATTTTCATCTTAGTCATGCAGATCTTGTCATTACTTTGTCGTCTGTCAAGAGTGATGATGACATTTGTATGGGAAGCCTATAGAGTCAATGAATTCAGGATCCTACTCACTGTCTCTTCTTTGTTACATTGTAAATATAGTTATAAACACAGTGGCATCAAAGTTCAGGCATAAAAAGAAGCAGAAGATGAGAAAAAATAACAATTTGTTAGGAATTCAGAAGGGAGGCGTTCTGTACGTTGGTAACCCTGCTTCTGGCACAAGCGTCACGCGCCGCACATCCCAGTTACCCGCAGACCCGCAGTCTCTCACCGCCACTTATGGGAGACAGTGGACTGCAGACTGCATCCCTTTCTAATGACATGAATGATGAATGCCCCCCTCCCAGTCAGAAAGAAAGTAGCTTTTTTATAGTTATTTTTTGATCACTCAATTTATTTCATATGGATGAAAATTATATTGGCTTTTCAAGAAAGCATTTTTTTATATGGATTAATGTCGTAGGCTAGTCATGAAAGAGGAAAGCATTTTCTTTGATATGAATCAATTACGTAGCCTAAGCATGAAACAGGAAAGGAAAGGAAGGCTGCCTTGTGGTTATAGGCAAACCAGACTCCTGCAGACTCCTTACATTCTTATGTTTTTATGTTCTTATATGGATCAATTACGTAGGCTAATCATGAAATAATAAATATTTATTTTTAAATGGATCAATTTCGTAGGCTAAGCATGAAAGAGACATTTTCTTTGATATGGATCAATTGCGTAGGCTAAGCATGAGAACCGATGCTATTTAATTTCCAATGAATTAGAATAAAGTAACCTAATAAAGAAAAACAGTCTCAGTGAAGCCCTGTGTTCAGAATATCTTGGTTAGTTGGTGAAGATTTACTCCTGAAAAGGGGACAGGGCCTTTGCACAAAGGCGGCCCTTTAAGAGGGGAGGAGCGATGCAAACTCGGGCGGTTATAGGTGTAATAGTCACCGCTCAACTGCGTGCTCCTTCCCCTCAGTGACACGCAAGAAAATGGGCGCTGCAGAGCGGACTCAACTTGTAATTTGTTCGTCACTATGTGTCTGCCAGTCTGTCTTGTCGCGTCTTCAATGTTTAACTTTTCTTGTACTCGTTTACCTTTGACTGTCCGTCTATGTCCTTTTGTTGGCCACCGTTACACATTGTTATACACATACATCAACACTTAAATGTTAACCTACACAAACAACATTCACACAAATGCATACCCACACAAACACCTTTTCTTTGTGTTGTGTTTGTCTCAATGACTTGTATTTTTGTCCAATAAAGTAACCCTGACGGATATTGAGCTTCTCTATCCGGGAACCTATTAGCATTTGAGAACACTCGTTACCACCAACAATTGGTGACCCCGGAGTGACGAACAAATTACAAGTTGAGTCCGCTCTGCAGCGCCCATTTTCTTGCGTGTCACTGAGGGGAAGGAGCACGTAGTTGAGCGGTGACTGTTACATAGGGACGCCTCCGCCACAGCCACGGGTATCAGCCGGCGAGCAGCGACGGAGACACGGGGCGCCCAGTAGCAGCCCATAGCAGGACACGGGCGAGCAACCGAGCAGTCAACTTAGGGGGGCGACTAAGGGTATTTTTTGACGAATATATTTAAAATCGGACGAATAAGTTTTTTTTCGCCCAGCATGGCCGAGATAGCCAAAATTGCCATGTGGTGAGGTTTGTTTTCGTAAAATTAAAGTCCCTCACCCCTGGAAGCCATATTTAAATGGCCCGTGTTATTGCGTCATAGCCTGACTCGCGCGCCAACACACGCTGTATCAGTCAGTGCTTGTATGTAGTAAAATTTGCATTATAATATTTTTTTTTCTCCGTAAATTTTGTCATTTGTCATTCCTCTCGTGCCGGATCGCAGGGAGGGTGTGAGTCAAAGAGACTAGAAGTAGCGCCATCTATTGCAGCTCACCAAAAACGTCATTTTTTAGGGGTAGCTTTACTATTTTTAAAGTACCTGCCACAGCACCCTATCCAGCCTTTACTTGTTATTTTCATTATTGTAAAATGATTTACGAATGGGGTAAAGAAAAATATATTTGCTCTTATGTTTTATTAATATTATTTACACTATATCAATTTGTTATTTTAGGAAAATATAAGGTGTGAAAAGCATTTTCTAACTATATATATATATATATATATATATATATATATATATATATATATATATATATATATATATATATATATATATATATATATATATAGTGTGTGTGTGTGTGTAGCAAATATATCCAGTGCTTCAAATACAAGCAAAGCATACAACATTCTACTGTGATTACTACAATGCCTTTGCAACATGCTCTTAGCTGAGTAAAAAGATCATACTGCCACATAATGGCAAGCAGCATTGTGCACTGTTTGGCAGGGCAGATAACAAAAGCTAAGCATTACAGCTGAAATAAACAATGGCAGACACCCAAAGCTTGTTAAATGAACATGATCTGATTTATAACAGGCAAAATCTACTATGGTGTATTACATGCAATAATAACTGTATAAAAGTTGCAAGGCACATCAATATAAAAGCACCATAAAAGATGCTGACATACATGATGGAGGATATCAAGAAGGTAACACATGAGTTGTCTTTAATGGAATGCAATAACTTGGTGGTCTTGGGAGACAGCTGGGCATGGAAGTAAAAATGAATTGTTGGACACAGTATGATCTCACAAGCTCTGACCTTGGCATCAGCCAGTGTCCTGAAGGTATTAAGCTCGGTAGGCACAACTATGTAGTGGAGGCACATATTATGATGAAAGCAAATGAGACAAAAACCGGCAACTAAAAGTGTAAGAAAATAGCAGGAAAGTTATGCTGCAGTATGTGACATACCAAATTACAGGGCAAAGAGCGATTTGTTTTTCAAGGGCTACATCAGTAAACAAGTAGCATTTGTTGCAGGAACAGTAAAATAATATTTGTTTTTAGCACACATTAAAGTTGGATGTAACACAATCATTTGAAATGAAGCTCCTTGAACTAGCCAATTCAACAAACCACTCTGTCTCCCCCCAAAAATAAGCATTATTTTTCACAAGGTTTACAAGGCATTATATTTTGTCAAAAAACAAAACAAACAAAACAAAACAAAAAAAAAATATATATATATATATAAATAAATAAAAAATAAATAAATAATAAATATATATATATATATATATATATATATATATATATATATATATATATATATATATATATATAGATATTTATATATATATATATATAAAGCAGAAAAAATCATAACATGCTATAGTACAAACAAGATTACTCCTGGACGCCACATCAATGATGCCAGCCATGTGATGAAATTATATGCTGTATTTCACATCATGAAACCCAGCCAAGTGTCACTGCAGCACATATTAGGTAAGGCAGACACCAAAAGCTTGTTACCTGAACAAGATAGATTATAACAGGCAAAATCCACAATAAAGCAATGCATACCGTTTGGCAGGGCAGAGAACAAAAGTTTCCAAGTATTACACCTGAAATAAACAATGGCAGACATCCAAAGCTTGTGAGCTGAACAAGATCTGATTTATAACGGTCAAAACCAACAATGATGCGTTACATGCAATATCTGGCAGGGCAGATAAATAATTCCTTGCATTACAACTGGAAAGAAAGTGGCAGACATCCAAAGCTTGTTTAACTGAAAAAGATCTGATTTATAACGGTCAAAACCAACAATGGTGCGTTACATGCAATATCTGGCAGGGCAGATAAATAATTCCTTGCATTACAACTGGAGAGAAAGTGGCAGACACCCAAAGCTTGTTAACTGAACAAGATCTGATTTATAACAGGCAAAACCAACAATGGTGCATTATTTGCAATATTTAGCAAAGTATATGGAAAAAATTACTTGGCATAACAAAAGCAATACCAAATAATGGCAAACATCCAAAGAGTGGTGGCACTGTGATAATTTCTGAAAACAAAATACCATCAAAATCAATTAATAAATTTATTATACCAATTAATATCAAAAACATTTGTTCAACATGCTGCAAGAAATTAGGGAGCAGACCTCACATGCAGGATAGATTTTCAGCTTCAGAGATAGGCAAAGCAGGCAATGTATGATTATTATGTTGCAATAGACAATGAAAAAGCATTGATGCATTAAGCTAGAAAAAAATCACTTGAAGAAAACATAAGGCACAAAAACCCATCCCCAGCTGGCGTACATGCACACCATTCTGTTACAATCATGCACACTATCAATCCTGAAGACCGAAATATTATGCTGTAAAAGAAACTTATAAATATCATGAGTAAATTTATATCCCTAATTATTATTATTACTAATGCTGCAATTTAATTAATTTCCTATTTTTTTTTTTTTCATTTTGGGATGGGTCTGCTCCCTATTCCTCCATTTTAGTTTGTAGTATATCCTTAATTTTATGTAGATGAGGTGAATGTTTTCAGTTAGCGGGAATTAAGAGGCCAGGTGATGTTATGATCATGAAGGAAGAGTTATGGGGTATGATATAAACTGACTTCATTAGTTAAGTGATTAGAAGAGGTATATTGAAATTATTTGGATACTGAAAGGATGTACATATGGGGACAACTGGGTGAGAAGGGAGAGAGATGCAGATTTTGATGATGTATAGCTAGTTACACCAATGAACACTTAGGACATACACATTCACAAGGGCCACAACTTTGGCTGCTAGACGGAAAAGCACTAGATGTAAAGTGCTAGGACACTGAAGGGATTAATAATAAGAAAAGCAATAATAATAAATGAGTATAGCTAAATATAGTTATGATATTTTTGTTTATGTTACTATTAGCATTATAAATTTTAAACACTAATGATATAATAATATAAATATTGATAAATCAATGAAAAATAATACATTAATTGTATTAATATTACCACTAGTAATACTAACACTGCACCTAAAAGACTGAGCAAAACAATGAATCTGAAATAAAACGATAATTGAGCTGTCTCTGTCTGAAAGTTATGTGAAGCTTGCTCCATGCACCGTGATAGGAATGGCATGGATGTAGCCAGGTTGCTGAGATACTTATGGTCACCAACCACTTGTATGGCACCAATTTGTGTTGGAAGCATTGGCGGCCAACATCAGAATGAGCGATTCATCATAATGCAAGATTACCAGGAAAAAACATGAAGTAAAGGATGTCAGTGACACAGACAACATTAAATTGCAAACTTGAAAATCACCAAAGTATGAAGATAAAGTAAAACAACAACAATAATAATGAGCATGGCAAATTATTACAATGTAAAGTAATTACTATAATTAATTTTCACTAACCATAATGTGGCAGCACAATCTGTGTAGAGGAGAGTTCCAACTACATTGGCTCCAAGTCAATGGCGGCTGCATTGTGTGATGATCAAAAGTAAGTGATAATGATTACAAAACTACTATTTGTTCTTATCTGTCAGGTGAATACACTCAACCCATCAAGTGTGGAAATCTAACTTTTGTTCAATGCATCAAGGTTTCTTTCACTATTAGTCTATTACCAACTCATGCATTGCATTTGGTACACAAGAAAATGCTGTGACTATTACCCGGGAACCCAGTGGGTGGTTGCTCCTCATGGCCATCTGCAAAATAGATAATGGGTATAAGTATTACATTTACTAACAAACACACACACACACACACATGAGAGAGAGAGAGAGATTAAGAAAGTCATAAATAAGGAGCATGCATAACTTCGTCTTACCTGTGTGACGTGGGGTTACAGTCGGCAGCAGCTGGCCCTTGCTGCCAAAATGAACCCCATCAAAGTGGTCACTACAGATGGCTTGAGTATGCTTTTGAAAGCCAATTTTCAAGGCTTTCACCCACTGGAGGCACCTGCAGTAAAAACATGGTAATTTTAACTAATTATTGTTAATCAATACAAAATGTAATGTAATGAAAGAAAGCAACAGACCTTAAAAATTTATATAATCTTTAAACCTTAGACAGCAGTGGAAATATACATAGACAGTCCTAAATTCAGTCAGTCAGTTTTGAATGGCAGAAAACTAACAACACTTAGAGATTGCGGTAGGATCTATAGTAGACGATACAAAAAAAAAATATCTACGTATTATGCAGAGTAACTATATATATTTATGCTACGGTCCTAAGGTCGGCAATGACTATATGTATAGAGTATAGACCATTCATTTTCGGATAGCTACTCTTCAAACACCGCTGTCTTCTAAGGGTTAATATGAAAATAATATTGGCTGCAATGCAATACCTGTTTATAATGAATGGCTCTGTTTGACTTTGGTACCCCTTACAAAATTTAATTTGAAACAAACTGAAAAAACAAACATATTTTAAATATAGATTATTTTCAAAACATTTATGATGCAATGCAGGGCAAATTTAAACAGACTGCTCTTTCCTTTGCTAGTGAAATATTTGTGTTTTGTCTTCCCATTATCATAATGGATTTAGTCCAAGGCAACTTCAAGTAAACCTGTATATGTTGGGTTTAAATGAAATCATCAATCTGCATATAATAAAAAAAAAAAATACTGACTAATTTTGTATTGCCAAATATATACCTGTCCTTAGCAAACCTTGATGAAAGGCCCCAGTAGTTAGAATGTATCTGAGTAAGGATCGAGGAGGCCTCTTGTGAATTAGCTCAGTAATAAGACGGTGTCATCTAACAGTACTTCGGCATATGAATATGAGTCAATGTCACATAATAATTTACTTCTGACTATGCATCAAGTAAAGTGCAGCTTCATTCAGATTTTGATAATACTGAATGAATTGCAGCCATATCTCACACAAAGTTAATATTCACACATTATAATCTCTACATCTTGTAATTTTGAATCTTTTTACACACACACACACACACACACACACATATATATATATATATATATATATATATATATATATATATATATATATATATATATATATATAGAGAGAGAGAGAGAGAGAGAGAGAGAGAGAGAGAGAGAGTGTATTGCATTTTGGCAGTGAGGCAAGGTTAGGTAAATTTCTGAAATGTAATATACTTCACACTTCTTGTCACTGGTAATCAACGGTTAAGTCAGCGGGTCAACTCCAGAAACAGTTTGCCTTCCTTATGATTTTGTGAGGGGTTAGGGGTTTCTTCTTCCTAATTTAACTGTAATGTGAGGAGATAACTTTGGCCAAGCCTGACCTGACCTCTTACCCAACCAGGCCTGTGGCCGGCTGCATCGATGCATTGAAAAAGTAACTTCACTGCTCAGTATAATAGATAAATCGGTCCATAAATCTTTCATGTCAACATAAAAATTTAAGGGTTGAAAAAAAATCATAGACCTTTAAGATAAGGACAGTTATAAGTAGGTGCCTTGCATTATCTTGAAGAACAGTCACCCCGGTGTTGTCTGAGGGGATCTGTGGACTGCATGAATGGCTTGTGTACAATATACATTACGTATTTCGCTTGCCTTCAGAGCACTGTTGTGTCTAGTTGCTCGCAGAAATTCATTATTTTGCGGAAGTTAGAAGTCAGAATTTCCACATATATCTTCACTTACCGTCTGGCATCCTTTGGGAATAAATGAAGCTTCACACCAGGGTGTGTTCTTCGTTTTTTCCCACAAACACAGCAGGCCGCACATTTAAGATTTGGAGCCATGGCGGGCAGTTACACGAGGGGCCGGTGTGTTGATATTTGAATGACGGCAGCGTTGCCGTCGATCTGAGAAAGACGTTCTGGAAGTAGCGCTATAATAACCAGTATATCGGTTAGCCCAAGATAATCTTATCCACCCACTCTTTCCCCCTACAAACCAACAAATCTATGTAAATAATTACTGGAGGAATTAAGTCAGCGTGCTGCTAAAACACTGAGGTTGAGAGAAAAAACATGTTTTGAAAGAAAGGCAGTTGGGCTACAACCTCGGTTCATTCCTGTGTGTATACAGACAGTTAAAACACATAAAGCACATCTAACCACTGCTAACCTCCCACAAATGCAGATAAAGTAATATAACTACGGTACAATAATATAGCATTACTAACATGACATGCAGTCAGGCTATATCTACCTGATAAATATATTTAGTTCTTACTGTTCATTTTAGTATTTTTCTTTCTTTATGTTTTTTTTTATTTAAAATGGGAAATAACCAGACTGAAGAAAAAAGTAGCAACATTTGCTGCCTGATCCCATGTAGCAACACTGCTGATGGGTACTGGGGGCGGGAGTGGGTGTCTGGAGGGGGGGAGGCGCCTGGATGTAAACAACGCTGCACCTGCGCCATCTGTTGCAACCGACATACACCACCACCCGCCCACGGCCTCCCATAGAGGCCCCCTCTCCTGTTCTATAGTCTCCTTGGTGTGAGTTGAGGAGAGGAGTGTGGCGGAGCCAGTCCCTACCCAGACAACAACGAGGAAGGGCACGCAACCTGTTAGTTTGTACTCCAGCCAAATAAAGGTCCTTAGAAATGACGTACAAACGCAAGTTGAGTAGCAAGAGAGCCATCAACATGAAGAAGGCTTATCGAACAAGATGGAGCGGCCAAGACCAGGAAGGGAGCAGTTTAGGAGCTTATGAAGCGAGTCGTGATCCTGCCACGCTCACCCGCCGCTCATCACCACCTGCTCCACCACCACCTGCTCCACCACCAGCTGATTCGCCACTCCCTTCAGGGGGTAGGCATGCTAAATACGATGAAAATTAGCTGCCTGAAATATTTATTGAAAACTAGTCTCACTTCAAAACCCTCTTGTGTCCAAATTTGGAGATGATACCTGTAAAAATAAATGAATGAAAATTAATTTTTGAGAAATTTAGTAGCATTTTTAATTCGCCTAGGATCCAACACCAATGATCAGTTTGCATCCAAACACTGCCTAGCAATTCCTTTTTGATTATATTTCAATCCTCCGATTCTATTTTTATATATAGATATATAT
Organism: Eriocheir sinensis; assembly: GCF_024679095.1. NCBI lineage: Eukaryota > Metazoa > Arthropoda > Malacostraca > Decapoda > Varunidae > Eriocheir > Eriocheir sinensis. Next base: position 6,036,938 of record NC_066531.1, read on the forward strand.
ATATATATATATATATATATATATATATATATATATATATATATATATATATATATATATATATATATATATATATTAGTTTTATGTAACAAGGCAAGAAACATTCCACTTAGAAAAATCCCGTTTTCTATGAACTTTGAAAATCTTTAGCTATTTTTTCTTCACACCAAGAAAAAAAATGTAAAATCGGAGATTTATAGGGCATTATCTGACAAGTAATATGCCACAAGAATGGTGAAAATTGGTCAACAAATAAAAAAAGCTATAGCAACTTGAATTGTAAAAACTTACGTTTTGAGAAAACGGCATCTGAAGTTGAGTGTGTCAAGATGTCAAGATGGATCAGTGCCCTCCAGGCGAGTAGTGTAGCTCCTTCTGCATGCGCTTATTTCTCATTCTCTTCTTCAAAGGTACATCCATCTTCATATCTTGGTTTTCAAGGTATTTTTCAGTAATGTGTGAAAGTGCTCGGCCCAGTTTTTCATAAATAGCACTGTCTTTGTACCCTGCATTATACAAACTGACTGCATGAGCCGCAGAAAAGTCAAGTTTATTCTTTGATGTGTTTAGGTGTTTTGGGCAGTACTGCCACAATCTGCTGTGGAATGACTCATTAGGGTTTTGTGTATGCCCTTTGAGGCATCTTTTCATCATCTCATCAGTAACTAATCTTTCATAAACCTTTCGTACAAGCTGAAGCTGGTCTGGCTCAAGTGTTACAAGTTACACAACTGTATGCCGAGCTATCACCATCACTAATAAAGCTGATGTACCTCATATTATGAGAAAGAGATATGTTCCAACATGCCAGAGCCTCTGCAGCCTCCATTCCCCCTGAGGTACCTATATAGTTCACCTGGCAAGAGGGAGCTTGGTTCTCCTCCCACCTGGCAAACTCAGTGTCAGTCATTTCTTTCCTGTCATGGCGAGCTTTGCTGACAATGCAAAGTTGACAGATCTTTCCACAGGTCTCATAGTCCAATATTAGACCAGTGTTTGCATCAATGACTGTTCCAGCACCAAAAAAAGAAGAGTGACCCCGAGTATGCCAAGTCCCGTCAAAACTAACGTCAACATCTAGTATGCCATCTTCATCGGGGTGTCTGTCAAGTTCTTGGGCATAATAACTGAAAACAGCCTTTCTGCTTTGTTCTAACAAAGACTTTGTATGCTGAACAGTTTTGTCAGTTATGTAATTTGCGTATCTCATGTACACCCCGCGAGTAAAATGCCTGATGCTCAGTAAGCCACAAATCTTTTCAACACCAGAGTAGGCTAGTCCAAATAACATTGACAAGTAAGTTATCATCAGAGTTACTGAGTGAATGTTTTATACAGTGGTCTGCACTTGGTTATCAGGAACACTATTTAGTATTACATTCTTGCACTGACTGCACTGTATCACAACACTTGTGTCTGCTTGGTGAGTTATGAAGTTACTGGCAACGTCAATTCCAAGACATACTTTACAGGCAATATTGCTAGCAATAGTAGTGAACACGCTTTTTCTCACTATCACATTTTCTTCAGGCGATGTAGAGGAAGATGAAGGTGAAGCTGAAAGAATAAGCTTCCTCTTCTTTGCGCTTGAAGTTCCTGGTGGCGTGATGCTAGCAGCTGCTGTTGGTGGTGGGGACTGAGCTGGCGCCTCTCCTGAATTACTTCCTTTTTCTCCATTCTTCTTCTTCTCTCTCACCTCTCTTGCTTTCAGCAGGATCTCTCTTCTGTTTCTGGTTGCCTTGCTTGGTCTAGGCATGGTGGACTGCCTCGTGAAGGTACTGCGTGATGAAGAAAGAGGCAGAATGCAGAGAGACGAGTGGTAACACACCTCCTCTCTTTATGAAGGACAAAGGTCCGCTGGGAGCTGAGGCAGTGAGTCACGCCACTCAGTGTTGTGATGATGCCAAATAGCGTTTCCTGCTTCAAATTCAAAACGCTAGAAAAAAACTCATCTTTAGGCCTACAAAGATGTGGTGAAGTTCCACGTGGAGCGCAAAATGTAAACTATGTGCGCCACGTGCGTGCCATTTAATTAAATGCCCAGACACGTTATTTAAAAGACAGAGACAGATTTCAAACTCCGTAGAAAGTTTGTCAGAAGCATGCCGGAGTTGATGGAACATTTATCTCAAAATGGTCCGATCGCTCATTTTGGGCCAAAAATATGCGTACATAACCCCTTCACCGAGTACCTCATCACGCCCTTCTCCACCACCACCTGCTTCATCACCACCTACTCCACCACCACCAGCTGCAGAATCATTGCCACATGAAACATCGCTGCAGCTCCAACAACAAATTCTGCACAGAGGTGTTCAGTTGAACCCTCCTCCTCCTGATACAAGCGAAACTTTCATCACCGTGTCGCTTTACCAGCTACAGACACTCATCGCGAGACAGAAGCACCCAGTATGGTCGTGCAGGAATACCTTGACCGTAACCTCTTCTACAATGAGGAAGGTGGCGCCTTCTGACACCCTCACCAGCGAGTTAGTAATACTTTTTTTTATAAAAAGGGACCAGGGGCCATACTTATAAAGAAATTGTGTGTTTGACGTAAGTATCGCCATAACTAGGTTAAAAAGTTGTGGCTCTCCATAAGATTCAGATTGCATCGCTACCAACCACGGCGAGGTACCTTATCAGCTCAGTTCTTTTATATCAATACTTAGGCTAAATAATACCGTAAAATGGATAAAACTATTTACTAAAAATACACTACATCCGTTATATAATTGTTGTAGAAGGTAATGATGAGATTTTTAAATATAATGGCATTGTTTATGTCGGCCCCGTTGAAACCAAAGATTTCATTATGGCAGAAGGTTTTCTGAGCTGTTCAGCTCGACGCGGCGATTTCTTCCCCTCTCGCCGCCGAGCAGAGGAGGAGGAGGAAAGATAACTGGGCTCAGGAAGAAATGTTCTTCCTGGCCCAGTTATACAAACATAATGCAGACTTTAGGGTCTTCTATGCGCGGGGAAAGGCGGCTGTCTGGACGGCGATCATCGAACGCCTGACGGAGGCTTAATTTCCCCCGTGGCAGGACCACCAAGGACTGCCAAAAGAAGTGGCAGTCAATGCAATCAACGGCGAAGAGGAATATCTCCGCCCATAAGCAAGCCTTCACTGCTGCAGGTAAGAAATGTTTCTTATGTTTCACGACATAAAATTATTAGTCAATCACTACACTATGGTACTTCCACTTTAGAAAAAGCAGTGGCAGGTAGAAGGTAAGACATATACAGCTTTATCTAGCAGACAAACATAAATATTAGGCAGGCCCAACAAAACTTACCAGTAACATGATCATCTATATATTGGTAGGTGTTTGATCATTTCCTTACTCATCCTTAGTCATTTTCCTGTCCCAAGTTTACCTTGAAGTATTACTGAAACAATGGTTTTAGAATACATGATATTTCTTTCTATGAGACTCATAGACACAGCTGAAAAATAAAAAGTGAAGGTCAATATAACACCCATATAACTCATACAAGCTGAACCTCCCCTCATCAGAGCACAAGAGTACTATTAGCATAGACCTTTACAGTATTACCTGTAAATCATTATAAGTAAAGAGGTTGCATAAGGTAAAGGTAAGTGAAATTTAGTTCAGATGATTTATTATCAAATATTGTCTGGTACGTGTGGTATTTAAGGCTGTGGCTGCCTCTGGTTGAACATGTAGTTGAAGGATGTGGATAAATGTCACCCACATTATACTAGAAAATGCTTTAAATTTGTTCCTGTATAAAATTGTGTATTCTTATAAGACAAGTGAAGTTTTTAAGGCATGAAACTTACATTGTTGACATTACCACAATGACTTATATTAAATCTTAATTCCGTGGCTCCGTGCTATACTGAGGCAAGCGACATCTCTGCGAAAATTGAGTACTTATACTCATCAGATAGGCCATTTCAGGCTGCATATTGTAGTGTATGTTTAAAGGATGAATGCGTAAAAATGTGGGGGCTAGAGGGAAAAAAAAGAAGACTTTATTCAAACGCTGCTCAGCGCTCCTCTCCAAACTGTAGTGAGGCAAACGCCAGGGCGACGGGCCGCCGCTTGTCAACAGCTGCCCATACACCTTTCGGAGCCCGTGACGATAACAGGTAAACATTGCCTTTGTTGTATTTTACCTCTTTCCAGTGATTTTACAAGATTTCATAATGGAATTTTTATATGAATAAGTTTGTCATAAAAAGTATAACCCTCCACATTCTAAATAAATTTCATGCTCAATAGTCTAAGGAGACAGAACGCTGAAATTTATTTTGAAACACTGGAAGCCTAGCATATAATATTCTTCAGTCTTTTCTATAGTCAGCTTAATGTCACAGACAAAAGCAAATTTTTTTTTTTTTTTTTTTTACGTCGCTGCCTGTTGCGCCGGTAGACATCTTCCTGGTGGTGGTCGGCCCAAGGCTTCTTCCAGGTGGGGCCTGATGGTCAGCCCAGCCCGTTCTGGCGCAGGCGAGTATTTATAGTGGCGCCATCCTGCATTGGCTCATGCTGCCCCCCGGAACTCGTTCTTGATTCGCTTGGACGGCTTCCTCTAGAGTCCGGGTTGATGGGTGGTCTTCAGGACAGCATGTGGGTAGTTTTAAGCCACTCGGCGGTGACTGAAAAATCCGAGTGGTAGCGTGGGGATTCGAACCCGCGTCGTCCATCACGCGGTGAATGTGGGTCCAGTACGCTACCATTTCGGCCACCGCCTACCCACAAAATAAAATGCAAACACCTGTGCAAACACCTATCATATTGATAAAAAGAAAACATGCCACTGTAATGAAATAATAATAATGATAAAAAGACAATCATGAAAGAAAACATGTTGTTTGCGATGATTCGAGAATTTGTAATCACTTTTTTGCTGCAAATCATTATTATTGCTATGATATTATCAAATGATTGTTATTATTATTATACTCAATATAATAATAATCTTCATGATTTAATAGTTATCATAAGCTGTTAAAACAGGTGTATGTAATTTCCTTTACGACTTGCTCAAGTAGCCTAATAAGGCTAATAAGGTAATACCTGGCATTTATGGAAAAAAAAATCTTTTCTTTCTGAAAATCACCAATACTTTTTTGTTGCATTAATTATTATTATTATTATTATTATTATTATTATTATTATTATTATTATTATTATTATTATTATTATTATTATTATTATTATTATTATTATTATTATTATTATTATTATTATTATTATTATTATTATTATTATTATTATTATTATTATTATTATTATTATTATCATTATTATTATTACTTATAAATGTTATTATTATTGATTTCATATTAGTTACAATAAATACTACCATTATTCATATACTATAAAATAACTGAGGTTTAGAATCAGTTGCTTCCAGTGGGCTCTGTCTTATCACCCACTCTCTTCCTGTTATTCATCAATGATCTTCTTTCCATAACAAACTGTCCTGTCCACTCGTGCGCCGATGACTCCACTCTGCATTCTTCAACTTCTTTCGTTAGAAGACCATCACAACAGGAAGTATACGACTCCAGACTGGAGGCTGCAGAACACTTAACCTCAGACCTTGCTATCATTTCCGATTGGGGCTGAAGGAACCTTGTGTCCTGCAATGCCTCAAAAACTCAATATCTCCACCTATCAACTCGACACAATCTTCCAAACCCCTATCGCCGAAACTTCGACAACACTCAGCTGCCACCTTCTTCAACACTAAACGTCCTCGGTCTATCCTTAACTCAAAATATCAACTGGACTCTTCATATTTCCTCTCTCGCTAAATCAGCTTCCTCGAGGTTGGGCGTTCTGTATCGTCTCCGCCAGTTCTTCTCCCCCGCGCAGTTGCTATCTATATACAGGGGCCTTGTCCGCCCTCGCATGGAGTATGCATCTCACGTGTGGGGGGGCTCCACCCACACAGCTCTTCTGGACAGAGTGGAGGCTAAGGCTCTTCGTCTCCTCAGCTCTCCTCCTCCTACTGATAGTCTTCTACCTCTTAAATTCCGCCGCGATGTTGCCTCTCTTTCTATCTTCTATCGATATTTCCACGCTGACTGCTCTTCTGAACTTGCTAACTGCATGCCTCCCCCCCTCCCGCGGCCCCGCTGCACACGACTTTCTACTCATGCTCATCCCTATACTGTCCAAACCCCTTATGCAAGAGTTAACCAGCATCTTCACTCTTTCATCCCTCACGCTGGTAAACTCTGGAACAATCTTCCTTGATCTGTATTTCCTCCTGCCTACGACTTGAACTCTTTCAAGAGGAGGGTATCAGGACACCTCTCCTCCCGAATTTGACCTTGCTTTTGGCCACTTCTTCTGATTATTTTATGGGAGCAGCGATTAGCGGGCTTTTTTTAATATTGTTTTTTTTTCGTGCCCTTGAGCTGCCTCCTTTGTTGTAAAAAAAAAAAAAAAAAATCATGTCAAAATATATATATATATATATATATATATATATATATATATATATATATATATATATATATATATATATATATATATATATATATATATATATATATATTAATGAAGGGAACTATTTCGCTAACCCCATATGTAAAGATAGTGGTCAGAAGAATACACGAGATCAAGAGGTGGTATTTTGACACTCTTCGTTTGAAAGAGTTCAGCTTGTAGGAAGGTGGAAAGATAGTGATAGAGTGTCATGCAATTTGACAGGGACTATAAAATTTTAAAACCTTTCTCTCTTCACACATAAGTGAAATATATATCGCATGTGAATTTAAATGTCATAAAATATTCTTATATCTATCTCTTATATATATATATATATATATATATATATATATATATATATATATATATATATATATATATATATATATATATATATATATAGTTTTATTTCTTTTGCATTGGCTGGTTCACCTGGTTGTTACGATGGCACGTTGTGATGCTACCATTTCTCCTGGTCGTACACAAGCTGCCATCGGCCTCCCAACATTTACAACACCTTCAAAAGCCAGAAGGAGGCCATGTAACGAGTCTAATTGGAAAAAACGGGTAGCCAAACACAAACGAAATCTAGGCCATGAGTATACATCGGCGTGTACCGGGAAGAAGATTGCTGCACGCGAAGTTGGGCCTCCTTGTAATTGCTTTAGAAAATGTTATGATCATGCTAACGTAGAAGCTATATTCAAGGATTTCTGGGCATCAGGCAGTTGGGATGCCCATATACCTATATACAAAAACAAACTACAACTGTGGCAGTGAAAAGGAGGCGAACGGACAATCGTGACCAGCAAAAGGGATGCACTAGATATTATCACGTAACAGTTGATGATATACCTGTCACTGTGTGTAAGGCGGCTTTTGCAAATATTCATGGAATATCTAGGCAACGTTTGGACCGAGCACAGAATAATAAGACATTGACCGGTGTACCCATAGCAGACAGACGAGGCACCACCGGAAATCATGGCAAGATTGCAGTGGATCGATGGGAGAAGGTTATTAATCATATAGAAAGTTTCCCAACCATAACAAGCCATTATTCCAGAAAATCATCACCTAACGTTCGCTACCTAGACAATGGCGTGACGTCAAAGCGCCAAATGTACCATCTCTACAAGATATGGGTTGAAGAGAATCATCCTGGTGAGGTGCCCTGTTCTTGGCACTATTATGATGACATCCTCAAAGCACATTTTTCCCACCTAAAACTCTACAAACCACGCCAAGATACCTGCAAGACGTGTGATATCTACAGTGCTCGATCCAAGGACCCAACTCTGACACAAGAAGAGAAGACAACAGACGAAGAAAGACATGCATTGCACCTGGAAAAGGCTGAGACAGGCTACAATCTTCCCAATAATTTGCTAATTAACAACATCAGCAATACAGTAATGGTCCTGTGTATGGACCTGCAGCAAGCTCTTCCTACCCCAAAAGTTTCGACAGGCATCAGTTTCTACAAGAGAAAAATGTGGACATACAACTTCAATATCCATGACTATAGAAGTGGCAAAGCACATATGTTTTTGTGGGATGAAGTGACAGCCAAAAGGGGTGCTAATGAAATTTGCAGTTGTATTCAGAAATTTGTCAATACCTTTGTACCTCAGGATGTTTGCAAGCTCTTCATATTTTCTGACAACTGTTCTGGGCAGAACAAAAATTTCACCCTACTAATCTTTTATCTCTCTCTGATACACTCTAAGCGATTGAAAGAAATTACTCACATCTATTTCACAGCTGGACACAATTACATGGCAGCTGATCGGGACTTCGCTCTAATAGAGAAGAACATGAGGCGTCACAGCTACATATTCACACCTGATGAACACAAAGAAATCATCAAGAACACGAAGTCAAGCGAGACTCCTTTTCAGGTTGTAGATATGCAGCAGGATGATTTTAGGGACTTTGACTCTCTGAAACAATATGTCACTCGCCGAAACCCAACTCGTTTGCGTTTCATTGATGCTGCTACTTCCGTGTGTCTCACACTAATAAGACTGGCTACCTGTGTGACAACACCTACACGTCACTGAGAGAAGGGTGTGGGGAACACGTGAGGGTCGGGAAGGGTTCAAATCCTAGAACAGACGCAGCTTTCAACCTCTCCCAATATAATGTGCCTAGAAAGTATGAGAGACTCATTCCTTTATCCAAGGCAAAGGTGGACGATCTCAAGGTACTTGTGGGAGACTTGGTGCCTCCTTATATCCAACGCACATACTGGGACAGTATCCTGGAAATGGCAGCCGAGCCAAATGGAAGTTGCAATCCTCATGCTGATGAGGCTGAGACTGATGGTCAGGATATTGACGAAGAAAATGTGTCTGAAGGAGACTTCTACGACTATGACTGAGATAACAATCATGACATATCATGACATATCACATATATTAGTTCTTCATTACAGAATATATATATATATATATATATATATATATATATATATATATATATATATATATATATATATATATATATATATATATATATATGATTGACTAGCCTGATGGGCGAGCCTCCCATAAGTCCTTCTACCAGTCGGCCAAAGAGGTAACCCACTGGCAGAGGGAAGAGGAGGCTCGCCCATCAGGCTAGTCGTCTCTCTCTCTCTCTCTCTCTCTCTCTCTCTCTCTCTATATATATATATATATATATATATATATATATATATATATATATATATATATATATATATATATATATATATATATATATATATTTTTGTAGTTTAAAGTGGTGTACAAAACCATTGTAAATCATTTCTTAAGGAATGTAACCTTTCAGGAAAAATAGAGTGCAGATATTTTTAATTTTAATTTACCATTGTACAAAATATTGTTTCCATAAATACCTCCACAAAAAAGACTTCTTTGTTATTCATTGACCTCTATGACATAATCATTGTGTGAATCGTTGGCAATAAAAAAATCCCGGCTGACAAGAATCACCATTCTTGTGGATAGTTTTATTTGGGACAACTGATTTCACCTCCCCAACCACCCCCTCTTACATATTTAGCACAGATAGCGATACATAAAGTTTCAGATAAAAATAATACACACACACACACACACACACACACACACACATGGTGTACTGGTTAGTACAGCTATCTCTAAAGTAGCAAACTCGGGTTCGATTCCCGGTGGGCCGCCAAACTTTACACTGACAGTATAGTGCAGAGGTAGCAACCTCCTCAGTCACCCGACAGAGCGTTGGTTCAGGTCCTACTTAGACCGCTAAGGTTTTTCCTCTGTCAGCTGGCAGTTTAATACTGTCCCCCTTGAGCAAGGGGATGGACTGTGTGGTGTGTGTGAGGTCTCAGCCTTACCCAAAGGTCCATCTCTATGACCTCTAAGCTCCTTCGAGGAGGGCAACAGCTGGCGATCACGTGAGCAACACCGTCGCTGAATAACACACACACACACACACACACACACACACACACACACATCACTGTGGTGTAGTTGGTTAGCGCCACGCTCACAACACGGAGGACCCTGGTTCGAATCTCGGGCGGTGGAGAGGCAGTGGGCGTATCTCTTTACGTGTAGCCCCTGTTCACCTAAGCAGCAGATTAGGTACGGAATGTAAGCTGAGGGTTGTCACCTCACTTTCCCGTTGTGTGGGTGTGTGCAAGTGGTCTCAGCCCTACCCGAAGATCGGTCAGTACTAGCTCCGAGCTCATTCCCTAGGGGAACGGCTGGCTGGGGAACCACCAGCAGACCAATGGGTGAATAACACACACACACACACACACACACATTAGAGAGAGAGAGAGAGAGAGAGAGGGCGCATTCTCTCTCTCTCTCTCTCTCTCTCTCTCTCTCTCTCTCTCTAATGTGTGTGTGTGTGTGTTATTCACCCATTGGTCTGCTGGTGGTTCCCCAGCCAGCCGTTCTCCTTAGGGAATGAGCTCGGAGCTAGTACTGACCGATCTTCGGGTAGGGCTGAGACTACTTGCACACACCCACACAACGGGAAAGAGAGGTGACAACCCTCAGCTTACATACATATCAGTAAGTTTAAGTTGAGGAAGCAGATACAAGAAGGAATGAGAGATTGGCAGCTTGATGTTCGCCGCCGATGTCGCTTACCTCATTGCAGTTCGGACGGACACACACACACACACACACACACACACACACACACACACACACACACACACACACACACATAGAGAGAGAGAGAGAGAGAGAGAGAGAGAGAGAGAGAGAGAGAGAGAGAGAGAGAGAGAGACCACTCTCATGATTTCACAATCAGTAAGTTTAAGCTGAGGAAGCAGATAGGAGAAGGAATGAAAGATTGGTAGCTTAGTGTTCGCCGCCGATGTCGCTTGCCTCATTACAGTTCGGAGAGTAACAATGCAAAGGTTTTGTAAGCACCGCAAAAATTAAACGCGTTTCTCTCGATTTCTAATGTGTGTCGCTTGCCTCACTACAGCACGGAGCGCCTCAATTTCAGGTGGTGGTCCAGCTCCTCCTCTATCACAGCTGGATAGCCTGCCACGATCGGCCAGATAACGTCCTCGTTGTTGGGCCACCTACTTCTCCCCTCGTGACTGTCAGCTTCAAGGATGAAGGGTATGGGCTACTTCATCACTTAAGATCGTATTGTTGATGCTATTTATCGGGTTACCTTTTTTGTTTATTAACATACTGAGAAATAAATTATATAACCCTCACTTTTACGGAACTCAACAAACTTTTCTGGTACAGTTGTGTGACTGTGGGAAACCACTGATAAAGTCTGGCAGGTGAGTTCAGGGCAGTTCCTTAGTGGACCGGCAGAATCTGTCCGCCCTATTGCAAACACTTTCATTCATGTCATTTAGTGAATCACCTTTAATCTGGAGTCATGAATGGATATTTTTAGTTACAATAATGAACACCAAAAGAGAACTTAAAGCTTATATACCAAACAAAGTTTGTAATATATGAAAAGTTTGGATTTTTTTAATATGTCACATCCTTCTCCCCATTTAGTTTGTTATAGCGAGGATTTATCAACTTGCAAAGTTGCATGATTACTTGGCAGAAGAAAACATAATTGTCAAACTGGACTGTACTAGATTTGCACATTTCCATGATTGTTGGGGACCCTAAAAGGTATATGTAAGGTGCCATGAAAATAATTTCTTAAATGATTTATCTTTTTTTTTTTTTGCCATGCGTGAGTGTACATGCTTTTAGTGTGTGTCACACAGCAAAGTTGTTGAATTCCTTGAGTTAAATTTGCTGCTGAGCATATTTTAGTAATGTTCGTGCATACATAATTTTTTCATTTTCTTAGGGTGAAACGTATTTAGAATCTTTCATTTTAATTGTTTTTCATACTATATCTAGAGATCAATTTGGAATTATTTTCTCCCTCACTTGGAGTTTCCCAAGTCAATTTCCAGTGTGCTTACCACAAACGAGTTGCTTTTCTTTGTTGTATAAAAGTATGAATATTTTTTTTTTTTTGTAATCAACAGTTACCATATCTTTTTCATTTAAATTTAATTTATTAATTCAGTGCATGGAGTACCAGCATTAATCAATAATGGTATACATTAATATTTATTATGGTTCTAAATGTTTTAACATATTAACACTTTTTCATCATGCATCACTTTGAACTTAACCAGCAGGTTACTTGAGGAGGAGGAGGACCCAATAACCACGCAGCCCGGCCCCAGACAGTCAGCCCCTACACCAGCTACTGCTTCCTCCTCAACCAACCCTCAGGCAGTTCCAGCTATGTATGGTATGTACTTTACAATGATACTTTATTCAGGCAAGTGAGATAAGTAGAAGTGAAGATATAAAAAGATAAGCGAGGTATGTTTTTGCCTGAATATGCCCACGTGGGAGGACAGGCACGGTAAAACAAGCCCGTGCTTTAAGGGTTAATCCCTGAATTATCTGTCATTCTTTTCTGTTGGAGTAAATAAATATTAATGATATACTATGATTATTTTTCTTACCCAAAACAGGATGTTTATTACACAGGTACATGCCGGGGTAAAATGGGGACGGTAAACAGTGTACAGGTAAATGTTATACTGGCCCTGTATTGGGTTAATGGGTTCTTTTGTCACTGGTTTGAAGGGCCAACAGGACAGAGACAGCACCAGCAGAACAACAGCGGTTGTTCAATAATTTACTTAACACCAAACAATGAAGAAAAACTACTAAAATAATAAGGCATAATAAGAAATAATAATAATAATAATAATAATAATAATAATAATAATAATAATAATAAGGAATGAATTGTGATAGTCACTGACTTTGTGTAAGTTGTAGTATCACCCCAAAGGTCAAGAAACAGCCATCCATCCCATCCCCCATAGTTTAAAGTGGTTAATATTGTCAAATAAATTGCATCAGAAAAATGAAAAGGTGTAGCAGTGATGACTTGGGCCCATCACAACAGACGACCAGCAAGGAGACGGTGTACACACTTTCAGCCGCTGGTATACTCAGAAGATTCATCAACTTCCCCACCACTCCACAAGAAACTGAGTTGAAGCAGCAGGAATGCAGGACTCAGTAGTGTCTGCCACAATTGAGAGAACACATAAGCAGGGAAAATTTGTGGGAATTAGTTTAAAATACCAATGATATGATTTCTAAAGCTAGGGTTAAAAGTAAATGATTCATGATCATAGTTCTCTCTCTATCCCTCTGAGGTAAGTCTGGAGAAATAGCCAGCAGATTAATGTTATGAGGAGGTGGGTTTTACAGTTTACATGTGTGGAAGCTTGCCATTTCTCCTCATGGGGATGGTTAGGGTTGGGCAGGGATAGGGTGAGGACCAGCACTGAAAAGTACAGGCAAATTAATGTTGTATTCTAATACTAGTTTCTTATGAATGTTAAAATGATGGGGTTTATACTTTATGGTGAGGCGGTAGCCAAGAGGTCATCGTGCTGGCGTGATATTTGGGTAGTTTAAAAGTAGCTTAAAAGTACCCACAAGCCTCCCAGACCACCACTCTCTGCCTAGAAAGGATCAATAATGATCTGCCGGGGAGTGCATGAGGCAAAAAGATGGTGCCACAAAAAACACAAGTCTGTGCCATTACAGATTTGGGCCAGCCACCAAGCCCATCAGTACCATCAAGTAATAGCCTACCTGTGCCATAGACACGTAAAAAAAATATATATATATATATATATATATATATATATATATATATATATATATATATATATATATATATATATATATATATATATATATATTTTGTAATGAATTATGAGTAGCCACAGCACTTACTTGAAGTGAAGATTGACGTATGCATCCCTGTAGCGCAGACCATCCCGCTGGTTCCGTCCAACAGTAGGTGCTATCTGCACAACGGGTAGAGGCCGTGCACCCTCACCAGCCTCGTCACCCGTAGGATCCTCTTCCTCAGGTAAACCGATGTTCCTTTTCTTGCAATGTTGTGCAGCAAAGCACACCTCGATGATCCTGCACACATATGCAGGGGACTTAAGCCTTATTTCCCCATGAAGTATGTGAAATCGTCGCTTCCACTGCCCGATGACCCTCTCCACGGTGCATCTGGTCCACTTGTGTGCACTGTAATGCATACAATGTATACATTATTGCATTATCCTGAAAACTAACTCTACCACAATAATGACTGCTGAGATTAATTAACAAGTGCAACTTCGGCATGGGAGAGTTACCGTTTTATCTAAGGTGATATGTACACCATTAGATGTGACACTCCATAGTATAAATATTAAGTAAGTGGTGAATTACCTCGTCATTACATTGGTCTATGCTCTGCTCATATCTGGCCAATTATCAAGCAAGTTAGCATTTTATCATGCATGCAGTGCATATTGCACATAACTTACCTGTTGTAGTTAGTTTGTGGGCCAGGCAGAGGGCGCAGGTATGCTACCTCTGACTAGGATAACCACTTTCCCCCCGGAGAGACGACCTTGTTTCTTGATATTGGGGACGTTAATTCATTTCTTACTAAATCAGTAACAAACAAAATTCCTCCCCTGCTCAGTCTGTATCTTTTAACAAGTTCTGCGTCACTTAAACTGTTCAATATGTCCCGCCCAGGGTGAAAAGACCTTGGGATTCGTGCCATGTTTACCTTGCAGCTGGTTCTTGATCTTAATGTCAAAGGTGACTTGGATCACGCTAAGTGCGTCTGAGCTAAGAACCATAGCGCCTATTACATCCCACACCCAACTTTACCGACGGCCGATTCTGCGGCTCGAAACTACGCGACTTAGGACGCGGAGCCGCTCCTGCGACTCGGAATACGAGGCTGAGACGGAGTCTTTGCTTTATAAGTATGGGCCCAGATGCCTTATCATTCTCCAGTAAGTCAACAAGGTATACACAATCATATGTGAAAATTCCATGCCAATCAGATAAATACAAATGTCAAGACATGGATAAAACGGAGAAAAATCTTTAGGAGCCAATATCTCTAAAAGTAGTTTTTCAACTTCAACAAATTTCACATAATCAGGAAAAAGTCTGTCCGACTTTTGTATGGTATCAACTAAAACTACAACTAAAGGGCAAGCTTTTGTATCTATGAAATTTCAAAAATGTAAAAAGAAAACGGGACACAGTACAGAAAATTGTAAGTGAAAAAAAATTGCATTTTTTTTTGTTCGAAGACAAAACATATCACAATTTCATAAATACAAAATGTAGATATGTAAACAAAGTTTCTTTTTTTTTCACAGCGGTTAACTGAAAAATAAAGGTTGAAACAAACAAACAAACCAAAAAGTACGCTTTATTGGAGTCTCCCCTATACTTCACCCAAATTTCATGAAATTCACAGAATGTCATATATTTACAGAAACAAATAACCTACTAATATTTCAACGCTATTGGACGTACCATATGGGCAGGAGGACCCCCCTTAGTCGCCCCCCTTAAGGAAGTTGCACTTAGACAATCTGATCTATAGGCCAGCTTTAGAAAGTCTATTAAGAACAGCCTCAAGTTTCTGGATATGAGAGTTCATGTCGTTAGAGACAATGATAAGGTCATCGAGGTATACAAAGAGACCTTTGTGAATAATGCCAGCAAAAAGAGTATTAATCATACGCTGGAAGGTAAGAGGTGCATTACGTAACCCCCTGGGCAGGCGACACCATTCGTAATGACCCGTGAAGACAGTAATCTCCCGTGATGCTTTGTCCAAGGCTATTTGCTAGAAACCGGATACGAGGTCGTTTAGCGGCAGCCTAGGCAACTAGATGGAAGCCAAGCATTGTTGCTTGAACGCTCCCGAGACAGAAACCCAGCTTCTCGAGCTGGGCCGTATGGTTCCGTTAAACTGTCTCTCTAGGCCAATGGACCGTATTGGCTTTCCGTGCAGCGCCGCACTCGGCAGTATCTAGTGAAAGTGAAGTAAGTGCTTTCATAGCAAAGGTGCAACCCACACAAAGAGACAAAACATATATCTGAAGCAGAGTTCCTACAGTCTCTGGATCATCATTGGCAACGACCTCGGTTAAGTTAGGGCAGCTTACTGGAATGTATTGGCGGGTAAGTACTGTTTTGCAGTATGTTTGATGCTGCCAGGTTAGGACAACCCTTGTATGTATTATTTTGACTAAGATGGTTGGTAAACTGAAAATTTGAGTTAAATATTCGTTTGTATAGGTGCCATGCACAACTCGTCAAGTTCAAGCTTGGACCGAGCTCTGGACTATCAAACCACACCACACCCCTCCGTTGATACCGAAAAATCATATTTTTGCCTAAATGCCATTCATTTGTAAAAGAGGCATGTTCTGCTGTGCAAGAAGGAGTTATGTAACAGCGTTCACCGCCTGTAGGTTCAGTTCAGTAAGATTCTCCCCCTTAATAGGGGGACAGGGCCTTTGCTCAAAGGCGGCCCCTGTAAGGGGGGGCGGGCAATTCAAGTCCCTGCGGGTGTAGGGACGCCTCCGCCGCCGCCACAGCCACGGGTAACAGCCGGTGAGCAGCGACGGAGGCACGGGCCCTCCAGGCAGGCGCCCAGAAGCAACCCGTAGCGGTACACGGGCGAGCAGCCGACTAGTCGACTTGACTGCAGAGGGGGGGCCCAAAGCGAGGATGACCACGCGGGTCAACCTCGCCGCCGCAGAAGGGCCACCCGGCTGCTCGCCCACGGAGTGCTGGCGTTCCACTGGCCTGTAGGTGTTGCCCTGTGTGCCCCTCAGATAGAGCAGTCTTCCTCTTCTTGGGTGGAAATTTTCTTGTAGTCCCACATTTGGCACCTGGCTCTCCAGCAGTTTCCACACGTCGATCGCTATGTATCTGTCTCTTCTCTGTTAGGAGAACATCTGGAGGTGTCTGAGTCTTTCTTAGTAATTGAGGTGTTGTACTCCCTGGATCCTGCTGTCCCTTGTTCAAAGCTGATAGTCTGTATAATGGCTTATAGGGGAACTTGTTCTGTTTGTTTCCGCACCCCAGCACTGAACAAAAGAATGGCATTTAGGCAAACAGACGGTCTTTTGGAATCAACGGAGGAGCGCAGTGTGGTTTATTGGTCCTCCAAAGTTCACTGTACAGAAAGTAACCCTGTTTCTATGTGTGGACAGTTACTCTTGTGCACAGCACCTATGTTGTGGTCCTCCAAGGAATGTTATTGTCAAAATATTTATTATTCTTAATGATGGGTTATGAACTGACATCATCAGACTTGACAAGCTTAATAGAACTCCCCTAAACCATGGGAAGTGAACATGGAACAAACATTACCAAAAGATCAATTCCTAACCTTTCACTTCCATCTCAGAAACTTACATTCAGGTTATTTTTATGAATATGAATATTACATTCCTTGTTTGCCATGGAACATACATATACCTAAGGCTTGTTTTAGTGTTTTCAAATTTGCCGTTATTCCTTCATTAATATGTTTGCATATAAGTCTGTTAAAAGAATTCTGCAATGATCAAAACTTTGGTACTCAAATACTCAAATATTTTAGGGCGGATGGAGCATGTAGACAAGTGGCTGCAGCACTGTTCGAGATTGAGGACTTCGAGAAGACTTCCAGTACCGATGGGCCAAACCTGTGGGTTAGAAGGAGCGGTGGGGTTTGTGGACCTGCCCCAGTAGCTCAACTGAGACTCAGCCCTGTCAAGTGAGTGCATAATATCCTAATATATGATGATACTTTTAAAGCTAAAGGCAGCATGTCAGCTTCATTCAGCACATGATTTTGATAGGCCAATAATTTGGTTGTTCTTAACCTCAGATGGATAAATATCTTTCATAGACATATTTTCCGTATCATAAAAACAATGTTTTTATGTTGAGGCATAACGTCAATGAATGATATTATAAATTAAATGGAACTTAAGGCCAGCCATCATTTCTAGAGGCTATGTAGATATAAGTTAGGGTGGTGCTTACTGTGCTTTTTAATAGTTATTACATATTCATTGCAGCGATGCAGATATCCAGAAAGGTTATAAGCCCTTGAACTTCGACCCTCGTCACCCTAGCGACAGAGTGAAGAAGTCAAAAAAGGATATACGACAGTTTGCAGCAGAATTGCGTAAGGTTTGTTCATTGGGGGTTGGCAGGTTCACACCTGTTGAAATGGCTGAAAACCACTCTTGGTGCGGCATATATGAGAGGCAGATCCTCCGTAGTCCTCACTCTATGTTTCCCTATTGTCTCATCAACACCAGAGTAGTGCTGCATGCTCTCTTACAACAAATTCTCTCTTTCGATAACAAACTACATAAATTCAATAAACACATCAGTTTCTCATTTTTTTTCAAAAGGTATTATGCATTCTATCTCTCTCCATAGAGGCTGACCTATCTCTGCTGTGATTGAAAGTCACTCTTCTACCCCTGATTCTATAAACATTGATTGGACAATCGTCTTTGCCTTTTACAGGTCAGCCCGGATTCTGGCGTTCTCTATCTGTTAGAGGATCCCGGAACCCCCAGACATGCAGTCAACGTGCTCTGACCCTGGACTTAGCCTCGCCGAGAAGACAAAGAAAATAATTAGGACAGATAACTCTATTTATTACTCTTTCTCATGTAATGCTGTACTTGAATGCTTGAAATATTCTGATGAAGAAATAGCAAGCATTGAAGAAAGCACAAGAGGTCACGCTGACAATCCCTTATGGCACAAAATGCATTTAGGAATGCTAACAGCATCAAATTTTCATAGATTTAGCACAAGAACTGACACATTAATAAGGAACCGTGAGGCAGATGTAACAAAATTGTTAGAGCTAATTTTCACGAAGAAACCCTCTGATATTCAAATGCCCCAATTAGAGTATGGTTTAAAGTCAGAAAGAAAAGCAAGAAAAATGTATAGAATAATGTGTAGAAAGAAACATTAAGTTTGCAGTAGAGGAGTTAGGCTTTAAAGTTTCTCAAGAGTATCCTTTTCTTGGATGTTCAGCAGATGGTGTGGTCTCTTGTGCATGTCATGAAAAAAAACTGATTGAGATAAAGAGCCCTTTCAATCTCAAGAACAAACACCCAAAGGAAGCTGCTCTAATGCGAGACTGTTATGTAACTCACAAAAACGAAAGGTCTCTGAAAAAACAGTCAAAGTATTACTATCAAATACAAGGACAGTTAGGTCTTCACAGAATTCAGGTATGTGACCTTGTTTTTCACACAACAAAAGGAATTCATATTGTACCAGTTTCATATGACCACACATTTTACTCACAACTTGTTTCCAAACTCTCATCATTTTATACGTCACATTGCCTGAGAAAGAATTATTAAGCTTAGCATTCAATGAATGCATGCAGTAAGCAAAAGGATAACTAATGGTAAAGTTGGGTGAATAAGCTAAAAACACATGTGGCTGTGGTGCTCATTTCCGTACCGTTGGCCCTTTGAGCGTGTGGCGTGTAAGAACCAATCACCCCAAGACACGGGGCCAATGTGCCCTCTGGGTTACCACAGTGTACCTTCTCTAGGTGTACCCAGGTACCCATTTAGCAAACAATTCAAAAGGGAAGATAAACAGCTGGGTGAGCTGCATGCTGACTGCCCGGACTGGGATTCAAACTTTAGCCCACGGAGTGATACCCAGGCACGGTAACCACTGTTCCATGGAAGAGTAAGCAGAAAGCAGTTGGAAAACTGTATATCTTTATTAAGTCATGTTTTATTTGTCGGTAAGGATGATATATACTAAAGTCGATTCACCCGAGTCTGAAGTAAGCATTATCGTGCAACGGCAACCTGCATCCACACGGTGTGTCTGATTTCGTGGATACTGTTTGCTAACCTTCACAAAGTAAACAGTCGTCAGTGTCAATAACATGCTGGCAGCAATAACAAACACTGTCACATGACTGACAGTATTTGTTATTACTACCTGCATAGTATTGACATTGACGGCTGTTTACTATGCGTAGGCTATCATACAGTCACTATCCACAAAATTGGACACACCGCGTGGCTGCAGGTTGCCGTTGGGCGATAATGCACACTTCAGACTTGGGTGAACCAGCTTTAGTCTGTTTCACTTCATCTGTCCACTAGTGAACGTAAATGTGGCCCCTGTGTGTTGCTCGTGATTACGCGATCAGCTTTTATTGAGATGCATTATAACCATTTGAGGAGCCATATATCCTTCGGGTACAATCTGACTGTATTGTTTGATACAAGCTTGTCTTTTGTGCTTGTTGTGGCATATCTATCAATGCCCAGGGGCATGTTTGCGATTTTGAAGGACCGAGCTTTTATTTATTTTTATGTTTTTGGTTATTGTTTTCTTATGCATTAACATTCCAATATACTATTAAAAAATAAGATTGAATGTCTATCACATTTATCTTCATGTATTCACAAACTAGAAATGCGCAGGTGCAACATCTATCAAAATTCCCGTTATGTTAATGGACAAACGAGATGAAACGGGCCTAAGGCTGTGCACATTACTATTATTATCATTATTGTTATTGTGAATAGGATTATTAGTGTATTGAAATCTCAACATAGTATCATGAAATTATTGTCATTTATTTAGAATAAAAAACTTTTACACAATTATTTTTGGCAGTTTTACCTACCCTTCGACACACCAGCCTCCATTTTTACGTCTTTTTCTGTATGTTTGGTCGTCACAACCTTATTTATCAAGATACCATAGGATATGGCAAACTCAAATTACAAATCTGAATACAGCTGAACCACAAATACTCTAAATCAAGTACATATGACAGATTTTTTATCTAGCATGTAGATAAGTGTTATAAATATAAGGTTCATCAAGCAGTTCATATATAAGACCAATGAAAAAGTGATTGCATTTTATATTATTTATTATACATTTATGACACAGCCAATAAAAGATTAATGTAGTATCACATGATGGAAGATAAATATTAGATTAGCTACTAACTAACAAGGAGTACACACCTGGGAGTGCATCACTTCACTCATCTGCTGCCTCCACTATTTATACTATGAAATGCACAGTAAATACTATATTGAATGCTGTAAATTTACTTCTGTTTGTTGATTTCCTAAAAGCATTGCTTTTGAAGAAAAAAATTATGGGGGGAGGGACTTTAATTAATATATTTGAACGTCAGATACACTAAGAGGTTAAATACATCAAACTGAAACAAGTCTTGTATCCAAATTGCACAAACTTGGACAATGTTGTCCATGATAGGAAGCCTATCAAGCAGGGTTGGAGTAATTGTAATTGTAATTTAATTGAAATGTAATTAATTACAGTAAAGTATGTAATTGTAATTGTTATTGTAATTGGATGTAGAACTTAATGAAGTAATTGTAATTATAATTAATTACATTATAAAGTAATTGTAATTTAATTGTAATTGCGAAAAAAGTAAGTCATACTAAAATTCTGATAATCCTTGTTTTTACTGCTATGGTGGCAAATATGTAAATACTGTATATGATGAAGTATGGCAACCCTTACTGGACAACCTACGTATTATACGAGAATCAGACGCGTTCACTTTTTCCTGTTTGGTGGACTGGGACCTATTTCATTGCTTCCTAGACCGTCATACGGGAAAGTCCTCCTCTTGACTTTCTATTGTAAAGGTAAGAAAGACATTGTATAGTCATCTGTTCCCTGATGAATGATGATGACTGTAGTAGCTGAGATGGTGATGATAGTTCATTGGATGATGTCATGATGAAATGATGTAATAGTGATTAGTGGTGATGGTGACCAGTGTCATAGTAATAGGCTAATTTGTTGGAAAGTTAATCGCTGTAGGTGTAGGCTTGTGCTGATAGGAAAGTAGTAGTCTAGTAGTACAGTAAAGTGGTAGTAATGATGGTGAAAGTAATAGCAAGATGGTAATGTTAAAAAAATAATGATGACGATCATACAGCAGTAACAGGGAAATAATTATGAAAAAAATTGATGATGCTGAATTGCTGATCTGGTGATGCTGGTGATAGTAATGTTAATAATAATGGTGACAAGTATTATGACTGTGATAGTAGAAGGCATATTTTATTGATAGTGGTGAGTAGTACTTATGATACTACCATACTACTATCTTTCTTTGTCTATCTGCCCCTCTCTTTGTCTGTCTGTCTGTCATCCTGTCTCCTACCTATCCCCTCATTTCTTCGACGTTCTCTCTCTCTGTCTGTCTGTCTCTGTGTGTGTCATTATGTCCCTCCCTCTCTTCTCCTTTCTTCCTTCTTTCGACCCACACCCTCTCTTCATCCTTTGCCCTCACCCTAGTCCCTCTCTCCATGTCCCGTCCCGCCCTTCCTGTTTATCTGTCTGTATGTATAGCACCACTCCCCCAGTCCCCACCACCTACTGTACACTCGGCTATAGAGAGTAGTGTCACACTGTCCAGTAAGTTTCGTTCAGAAAGCGACATCTGGCAACCCCTCCACGCGACATGAAAATTATTACATCCTATCGAAATCGTACTGTTGTGGTGATCGGTGGTCACAGGTGCACTCTCCATAATTTTAAGATAGATATTTATCAAAAGTGCCCGTCGCTAACGCTTAATAAATATTTTTTCTTTAGGCTCTGTCGCTACATTTTGACACGAGCTTTTAGTTTCGGTCAAATTTAGTCAAGAGCAATTCTAAGTTGTTTATCAAACTATGATACATTTAAAAATATACTGCACTTATTAAGGGAGATTGTTATGCCTTTTAACCTAAAAAATAAATCCCTGACAGCCGAGATCTTGTTCTTTATTTTAAAAATTATACTTAATAATAGGCTATAAACGTTCACATGATGGCATCGTCGACCGCAGGCTTTTCCGCGCTCGCACTCAACACACACACACACACACACACACACACACACGTATTTATACTTAGTAACTTAGATACTACGTAATCTTCACGGAAAAATGATTTTAGATTTTTGATGATCTGAATTGTCTTTGAGGCTTTATAGTGACGGGAATTAAGGCTGCGAGTTAAACAGACCCTCAAGCCTATTTGCTGTTTGATGGTGAGGAGCATTAGTCACTGCCTGCCACTGTGAAGGACAGCATTGCACACGGTATTTTCAAAGTTTGATAAGAAAAAGTGTTTCAGACTGTTCGTGATGTTTTACCTCGTCGTCATCATCATCATTATGTAGAAGACATTCAAAATCGCATTTCTAAATTGAATTCATGTAATCTGGTATATTTCTAACTAAATTATATTATAATATTATATAATATTATACAGTATTATAATTTCACGGTCGCACACACACTGTACACATTGATACGCGTCACTAACATCACCAGTGAATGCACCACCGTGGTATAGTTGCCAGATACCGCCACCAGGCTAAACATTCTGAAAACCGTGACACTACTCTCTATCGTCGACTGTACCTCCCCTTCTCCCTCCCCCTCTGCCTACCCGTTTAGCCTACATCCACCCCCCTCTCTCTCTTTTCAATAAATGACAACAGCACGATGCTAGTGTTTTTCTTTTCAACCAAAGCTTACTGTTGGACGCTGAGTAATTATAATTGTAATTATAATTGACTGTCCCTTGTAGTAATTGTAATTGTAATTGAACTTCACATGAGTAATTGTAACTATAATTGCAATTTAAAGTTTTAAAAATGTAATTGTAATAGTAATTAAGATTCTGAATTGTAATTACTCCAACCCTGCTATCAAGAGGGATAGTCTGCTGCAATATTCTAAATCTCTTCAGTCTACCGGTAACTCTTTCCACACGGATGCGCGCACTCGCTATTCGTCTAGTTTTTGTTGTAGCTCCTGTAAGAAGATAAAAGTCTGTAACACACACACACACACACACACACACACACACACACACACAGCTATGAAATGCACTTTTTACTTAAAAAAACTTTTTTTTTCTTTTTTTTTACGTTGCTGCCTATTGCGCCGGTAGGCATCTTCCCGGTGGGGCCTGATGGTAGGCCCAAGGCTTCTTCCAGGTGGGGCCTGATGGTAGGCCCAGCCCGTTCTGGCGCAGGCGAGTGTTTATAGTGGCGCCATCTTGCATTACTTACCTACCTGCAGATTGTGTGCTGTATACTGGAAGAGATAAGTCATGAGTTTACTTTAAAAATGAACAAAATGTTTTCTGATGGCAAGTACATACCTGCTGCCATCTGCCGTCCATGTGAATATGGTGGTATATTAAGCGTGCAGCCCCTTGCAGAAACCAAGTCGCGTATTAGGAAGCCACGCTCCGCCATAATGTTGTCACTTACTGACCCTGACCATAACTTAGAAAGGAACGTAAAATTTCTCATTTTATCACACGAAACTAAAGCTTGAGTGTGTTACTGTGCCTATAGTTGCTCCATGTTGATCTCTGTGACGAGGGCAAAGTGGGTTTTTCCGCAGCAAATTCTGTGCAGTCAATGACTGCCCTAGTTTTAGGAGTATTTGAAAGCCTTTGGGGGATTAGTCTGAATCTAGAAGAGAAAAAAAAGGTAATAATAAATGGTAAAACACATGAACATATACTTAATGTCAGTATCTATGCAAGCAGGTATGAGTAGTTGATATGTTTGAATGACAGTGTTTTTACCTGTTGTTTTGTTGGCCACCTCATTAGGAACTCTAATTCATGAGAAAGGAAATTGATCCATGTGGACAACAACATACTACAGTATGACTGGGAAATATCAAACATATTCCCCAAATGGTGCAAGTCATATCCTCTGCGAAGATGCACCAGGCACAGCAGCATCTCATGTTTTTTTTTTTTTTTTTTTTTTTTTTTTACAACAAAGGAGACAGCTCAAGGACAGTTTTCGGTACCTGCCTCGTTTTGTCTGCAAGTAAAACTATTAACTGCGGTAAACTGAAGAAAAGAGACTGCTGCCAGTAAATATGTTGAATGCTGTGCTTTAAACCATAAAAAGTAGTATGAGCCATATAATCTAAAGACATATGGGGTAAGATACCTTATAGTATGAGCTACTCACAAGTTACACCCATGTAACATACTTACTCCAAATTCAAGGGTTCTTAAAGCACCCTTCCAGTAATTAAGTTTTTTCTGCACCACTCTTAATCAAGTTGAAGACAATTGCCAGCAGAATCAGCGTCAACCCTGAAAGTAGATTGCATGAGTTTTCCCTTACATACAGCTCTTTATGCCATACCCATGATCTTACTTTAAGTTAAAGAAATAAAGGTCAGAAGAGTTAATCTTTCCATACCTGTGTAATGTTTGCAACTGTCATCATTCCTTAATATATTCTCCCGGGTGTGTTTAAGTCTGACAGATGAAAGATTATGAAAGTGATTATCACTATAAGTGCTTAATTCATCTAATGTTACATTAGTTTGGGTTGAAGCATTTTCTTTCTCGTTTCCTCTCCATTCAGTCTGCGTGCACACCTCAACTCTCTGTGCAGTGTTCCCTGGTGTGTCAGTGGAGGCACCCACTGTGTTAGTGCGTGTAAGATAAATATCCATTCAGGTAGCATATTTTTCAGCAATATTGCAGCAGTTTTGTTCTGAAAGGAAATCTTCATCAGGTTTAGGATACCTGCTATCCATATCTGACCCTATGGCATACCGTTTCTCGCAAATATCTTTCAAACGAAGACTCGGGTCAGCGTGGTACTTTGGCCTCAATTCAATCTTTTATATCTTCACTTCTACTTATCTCATGTGACTGAATGAAATATGATTGTAAAGTACATACCCTTAAATGTCATTTGACATTAATGTGAAGACATATAACCATTGCTAAAGCGAGGACGGAATATTGAAGTAGGATCACTGCAAACAGATTTTTATAGACAGAGGGTGGAGGGTAGGAGGGAGGGAAAGGAAGGGATGGGAGTAGGGGAAGCCAGGGGTGGAGGTAGTTGGTGGATACACATCCTGTCTGAATGTGTAAGTGGCTCACAAAGATTTTTGGCATCACGGTCAAGAGTAAATGTCGTAATTAACCGAATCCGCCAATGCACAATAGCGTCAAAAATTAGCGGAGTGTGTGAAACAATCTTCGCCAAAGCACCATGCTGATCCGAGTCTTCGTTTGAAAGATATTTCCAATAAACATTATGTCATAGGGTCTGATATGGATGGCAAGAACCCAATGTTATATCATAAAATAAATCCTTTGATTAAAGTTGATGTCACATACTTATTAAATGCACGTCCTTCTTTTTATGGGGTGTTCTTTTTTTCTGTGTTGAGTCCACTGGTAGAGTAGAGGCGTTTCTGTAGTTTGACGGGTTGTCCGAGGATGGACTTACTTGCCTGCCGGTATGGGACTGGGTCTGGTGATCAGTGCTTCGCCCTGAAAACAGTAAAAAATTATCTATCTATCTATCTATGATGATGATGATAGGTTACAGTATGAGCTACTCACAATATATATATATATATATATATATATATATATATATATATATATATATATATATATATATATATATATATATATATATATATATATATATATAACATACTCCAACCTTGAGGGCTCTCGAAGCACCCTTCCATTAATGACTTATTGGACCACTCTTAATAAAGTTGAATATGCACTTTATCATTCTCACTGGTGGCAGAGTACGCAACAGTGGTGAGCCACGAGTTTGCGCCATCCATGGCCATACAGGTTCCCTTGCACATTCCATAATCTTATTCACATTTGTTTTGATTTCTAAACCTTCCTATTGATTTCTGGGAGGGGTAATGGTATCTAGGATACAGATATGACAACAGAAGAGGAGTTGGTTAAGTAGAGAATGAGATATTGGCGCATCAATAAAACCATTCTTAATCCTGCTGGTTATTGCAGTGCACTCAAAGAGAAGTATATATAATACAACACAGAGAGTCAGCATTGACCTGAAGCGAGATGGCTGCCCCTTACTTCAAGATTGTTTAAAAGTGCTGAGAGACAGCAATGGCTTCAATGAATAACCACAAACTTTACTATCTTTAAGTTGCTACCATACTTAGGGGTAGGTCCAATTCGGACCATCTCCAACCCGGACCATTCTGAAATACCAACTCAGACCGTCATCTCAACCAATTCGGACCATTTTGAACGACCAGCTCGGAGCATTATCTCAACCAACTCGGACCATTCTAAACGACCAACTCGGGCCGTTTTTATTATAAACTTGAACCATCGTGGACAAGTGTTTAGACACAGTGCGTCCCCGACAGGTGAGATTACAGCTTTCTGTGCAGTCAAGGAAATTAAACAGTTAAGTGTAAATTACTGAACTCTATACAAATTGTGTTCTAGGGTCCGGCGATTTCATCAAATAACCCTTTTTCATATTCTAGTCTATATTTAGTAGTACTATTCTTGAAGGCAAAGGATGCAGTACAATAAATTAAACAAAATATCAGGAAAATTTTAAAATATAACTTTTCCTGCACAACTACGCATAACCACATCTGAAAAAACGTATGGGATAGCCCGCCAAAATCGAGTATTACTTCTTGAACTTTTAATTGTTCTCCCAGAAGGCAGTTTCTCATTACATTGCTGTGAATGTTATTGTCTTAAGGTTACGCGTGAATTTTATTGTTTCAAAGCTTTTATACTTTTGTTTTTTTAGCTACTACATTTTAATTTTTAATTTCTTAACCTTGTTAAGTTTTTGTAATTTTAGGTTTGTTAATAATGAATTGAAAACAAAATTCTTGGATGCGGGAGCTTTGTTGTTTTAAAGCTTTTGTTTTTACCTTTTGTTCTATTCATTGATATCTAGATCTGGTCCGAGTTGGTCCACTATTGTGGTCCGAGTTGGTATCTTGTGGTCCGAGTTGGTGCCGGCCGGTCCGAGTAGGCAATGGTCCGAGTTGGAGGTGAACCCCATACTTAATATACAGTTATTTAGTACTCATCATTACCTCCAACGAAGTTTTTGCTACAGATAAACTTTTGGGCTTCCTTGAACGTCGGAGCCTCCACGCGAGTTGCAAGACCACACAGCCTCCACCACAGGTAGTGTTTGTCTGGGTAGTACTTGCTGGGTGGAAATGGTATGTAATAAACTGGGTTCTCCTGACTTGAAGAACCTGAATTCACCCGCCCACAGCCTAAATAAGAGCACCTCTGCACAGGCATTGTCCCACAACGAAGTATGTTGTTGTTTTGGGCCGCGGCGATCTAGTCGCTCACATGAGCCCTGGTGTCATCCTGTGAGGGCTTCACAGGCGCGTCAGCTGCCCCGTCTTCTTAAGGAAGGGGCCGGTGAGGCGGATGAGAGTCCTGCCGTGAAGGGTGGACGCCTGCCGCCGCCAGCAGCGTGGGCAGGTCAAGGGTGGGCACGTCCAGGGCGCGGAGGTGGTGTCGGAGCAGCACTCGGTGGGACTGGTGGCGTGGGCATTGCAGCAACAGTTGCTCAATGGTGTCCTCGACGGCCCTGCACCAGGGGCAGGGAGGGTCGGGGGCCAGGCGCAGGCGGTGGAGTTGAGCGCCGAGGCGTGTGTGGTCCAGGCCACATACGCCACATACGTGACTGGAACAGCCTCCCTCAACAGATTTTAGACTGCGGTGCAATGGACTCATTCAAAAAACAAATACATACTCACTTGTCACCACAACACACCAACACTAACAATTAAACTTGATTCTCTTCCCTCCCCTGCACACTCGGCTCCCCCGTCCCCCAAACAGCCAACAAATATGCGTGTTATACACCTATACAGGTGCCCTGCGCATCATTGATCCAGATCCTGATCAAGCTGTAGGCAAAGACTATAAAAGAAATATAGAAGCTTGTATCTAAAACCGCTAAAGAAAATGTGAGGTAGATATAGACCAGCAGCGCCATCTGTTGAGGCGACGCCAAACTATATCAAGTACGTCGTCTGCAGGTGTACGGTCTCCTCTTCATCTTCTTGTAACCTTATCGTTTTGTAGTTTGTATCATATGCGTAGATCTTATTTTTGACATTATGTATGAACAATATTTATTTTTTCATCGTTCATTATGTATTATATGATTATTATTTGCTCTCTTTCATCAGTGGTGGGTGGTATAACCACAAAGACCATAGTTCATGATGTGTAATTTTTATATACACACACACACACACACACACACACACACACACACACACACACACACACCTATTTACTTAACTAATTAGTGTATTTTGGACAAAGAAAAAGCAGTTGTTGTATTTGTTTAGACAATTATATACAACAAAT
This sequence comes from Eriocheir sinensis, assembly GCF_024679095.1. Classification (NCBI taxonomy): domain Eukaryota; kingdom Metazoa; phylum Arthropoda; class Malacostraca; order Decapoda; family Varunidae; genus Eriocheir; species Eriocheir sinensis. The sequence goes on from NC_066531.1 coordinate 6,066,059, forward strand.
ATTTGCTGGGATGTAGATATATGGCACGCCTTGTGCATATAGAAAATGCATGAACACAGACACACAAGCAAAATATTGGTCTCATAATTATACACAAAGTAAAGAAAATTAATTGTGCAGTAATGCAAAGGAATACTCTCATGCAATATAGGAATGAACATAATAAAGAAAATTACACAACAAATAGACAAGTACAGTCACTTAGAAAAGTTACATAATACCAAGCCATATAAATTGGTGTATACCTTTCTTACACAAGGGCATAAAGAAGAAGAGTAAAGCAAACATGTATAACAAGCAGAACTTAGAGATTATCTGAACAACACAGTGCAACAGGAGGTGTTTATTGGTCTCCTCGACGGTCCTGCACCAAGGGCAGTGACTCCTTGGGCATTGAGGGTCGGGGGCTAGGCGCAGGCGGTGGAGGAGAGCGCTGAGTCGTGTGTGCCCAGGCGGAGGCGTGTCAGGTACTCCACGTGTCAAAGGTAAACAAACAGACTTGGGGTCTTGGTCTTGGTTATTGGTGTCGATATTGTTTCACACTAAACTCTTGGGGTGTTGTGACTATTTATTTCAACCTGTTGATGGTACATCAATTAGCATCGGTCATTGGTACAAATATGCAAAAATAACAATCGGCACTACGCCCAACAAACTAACCGGATTAAAGTTGTATTAATGTAAATTGTAGTAGTAAATTACTGAATATTTTCACCTCAACAAAGCCTCTTGAGAACCATTACAAATATACACCACACAAATCATGCCCAAAACCCTACATAGGGGCATACAGTAGGAAATGTCACAGACACAATTCAACCATTGATGGTGGTCGCAAGGAAACCCTAAATACATACATAAATATCACAACATTGCACTCACATATGGACACAAACATGCCATATGGAATGTCACAGCCACAATTCAACCACTGACAGTGGTCGCTGGGAAACCCTAAATACATACATAAATATCACAACATTGCACTTACATTGTAATGCTCCAGGTTTAGCGTGGAAAACATGCAGCCATCCCTAACCAAAGCCAGCACCGGCAAGTTCACCCTGGCCACCTCGACTCAGCCCCTGTAACGTTAACATATATACATAACCCCTATTTCATCATTGCCCTTCTAACATCGTGTATCAAAGACACATCTTATACAGCTTATCTCTATCATTTAACAGCTTGAAGCCATGACAATCAGGTGTGTCATGTGTGTTAGTATCATGTAACCAGCACCCGTGCAGTTCACTCGTGTCATCCTTCCTCCACTTATTCTTACCATCAGCCAAATTGGATAGTGTCCTGGTCACATTTAACAATTGCTTCTCCATGTTTGACTGACTGACATGCAAATCTTTAATCATTTGTGCAAATCTGGATCCGGAACTTCCACAGCCAACATACTGTTCACATTTGATTTGTTGTTACCAAATATTCTTATTGCTGACCCCATATACTCAATCCTACTTCTTCGGGTTCGTAAATACTCTAATAACTTTCCAAAGTCCGCACTACAGCCCGTCTTTTTCTTGACTGTTTCCTCATCCATCACTGCTACCCACTCCCTTTTCTGAGTGGGAGGCATCACTCTTTCCACTAGACCCAAGACATTAGTGGAACTCATTTCTGATTGTAAGTCCATCCTTTTCAAATCTAGAAAACATCTCTCAACTGTCTCTATCGTCTTAATCAAACCTCTGTCATCTCCCTCTGAAACTGGTCTCAATGCACGCAAATCTCCCATTATCAAATCAACTACTTTCCTGTGACTGCCATATTTCTGATCCAGTCTCTCATGCATTGCATCATAGTCGTTCTCTAGTCCTCTGACAGCCTGTAATGCATCGCCAGTTAAGCATTGCCTCAACACGTATGAATCCTTCCCGTATGTAGGCACAACCAGTCTCTCGTAGTCCTCCTTGAAGTTAGGGAACTCCCTTATGTTACCAGAAAAAGTGGGTGGATCAAGTTTCTTCACAGAAATATTACTAGTGCCTATAGCCCTTCCACTCGCTCTGACTTTCTGACTCTGAGCTTCCTTGGCCACTTCTAGATCAACCTTAACCTTTATCTTAGATGCTTCTAATTGTGAAATGTATTCATCTGCCTCCTGCGTCAATTTCCCTTCACTTGCATCTTTATACAGGAGTTCGAGATATCCTTCATTGAGTTTCTCAACGTCTTTAAAGGCTGAATCCACCTCCTCATAAATACCGTTCAATACAGTGGCCGGAGCTGCGTCGTTGTGTGCTGCCAGGAAAGTGTTGACCTTCCGGGTGAACTTGCCCTTGGCGACTGCCCGCTTATTCTTATTCTTCCAATGCAAGATGGCGCCACTATAAGCACTCGCCTGCGCCAGAACGGGCTGGGCCGACCATCAGGCCCCACCTGGAAGAAGCTTTGGGCCGACCATCAGGCCCCACCGAGAAGATGCCTACCGGCGCAATAGGCAACAACGTAAAAAAAAAAAAAATAAAATCTCAATGTCTCCGTCCAATCCCATCTAGCGAGCCGACGCCAGCTGCTCACAGAGTTTCGTTCAGCTTTCCTGTCTTTCTTTTATAGTCTTTGGCTGTGGGACCACGGCCGCTCCGTCAGCCATTATGTGTTTACATACGTAGCCGCTTCTTCTTCTTCTTTAGACCTGGGCCCGAACTCACAATGGAATAGTTCGTAGTTTTGGGCCCTTAGTGCGTAGTTCTGAGAACATTGAAATTCAAAAAGCTCTCGCGATAATAACTACCAACTAATGGATGACGCCACGGATTTACAAAGCTTTACCGCGCTCTGTGTGACGCTAAATTTGTTGTTAACTAACTACTGCCTCGGGAGTATAGTAAACGCTAACAATATTATCATATTTACGTATAAATGCTTATAAATCGCGTTTTTCAACTTGAAATATAACTTTGCGAGTAGAGGAAGCCCATTTCTTTATAAAATGATGAAATATAGACCCTTTGAGAGGTATATGATAAGTGTACTGGGCGGTATGGCAACACCGACGCACACACCCGGCCAGGGGATTGCCAGGGGACCCTCCCTCACTCGCTTCCATCTTCCCCTCTCCCTCCTCCTTCATCTTCCTACCTCCTCATCCATTCATCCATCCATCTCTAGATTTGTCCCTCCGTGAAGCGACCATGGACCTTTTGTCAGGTGACAGTTGCTAGCCCATGAGTTGGGCTGCAAGATATAACGAACAGTCTTAATTTTCCTCGTTCCTTCCATTCCTTCCTTCGTTCTTGTCTGCCTCGATATCTGGTGCCCATATTTATATTTGTTTTTCTTCAGCCTCAATCTCCTCCGTGTCTTTCTTTTTTCTTCATCTTAACATGTTCAGTAGGTAACAAGACATCGAACGGCAAAAAGTTCCCTTGGCGTAAATGTGCGTAAACAATGAAATAATTGAATTCGTAGATTACGATTTAAGTACAGTTTGCCTTAAAAAGGAAGAAAAATGGGAAAAGAGAATGGGTTTCTTGAACCAGCAGCTGGAGGGGCCTCCCCAGGATTGGGCTGACGGTTCTTGTAAACGTAGCTGGAGTTCAACTGCCGGGCCAATGACGTCATCAACCAATCAGCAGTCTCGCTGACCCAGCGCGCCTCTAACTACCATCTGAAGTTTGCTTCAACGAATCTGACGCTAATGTCGGTCGCTAAATCAATGGTGCGTAGTTATGTTGGTTCACGTGGTTAGTGAGTATGTTTGTGGATTCCGCCCTGTATCGCCTGCAAGGGCCTCTGGCAGCGACGGAGGTGAACTGATAGCCAATACGGTCCATTCAGCGGTTCTTAACCTGGGGGGTCTGGATCTCCTTGGAACGAGGTGATGGTTTTGAGGAATATTGGAATTTTTCATTAGCATGATGTAAGGTTTCTGTACATGTTGTACAATATCCAACAACTCTCTCGTAATAAATTATAAATTGGGAAAAAGTTTTAATCTGTAATAACTTGCTAATAAGTCAATGAAGAAGTGGTAGGAACAAATACATTATAATTTTACTGTGTTACCACTAGCTTATAATGTCGTTGCATTTAGTTAAACCAGACTATTATTTTGCATTCATTTTACACTATGAAGCTATTATTTACATCTAGAAATAATATGCTATTAATTTGAATTCATGAACACTAGGCTGTTTAGGAAAATACTGCTAAATTCAATGTTTGCATTTACGAATACTAAAGCTATTGTTTGCATTTGAGAGACTAGGCTATTATTTTGCATTCGCATGAAACTAGTAGGCTGACATTATGCATTTAGGAATACTAAACTATTATTTTACGTTTAGGGAATACTAAACTATTATTTTTGCATTTAGAAACTAGTGAGCTATTACGCATCAAGGAATACCCTAAACTATTATTTTACATTTAGAACTAGGCTATTATTTTGCATTTAGGAATACTAAGCTATCATATTTTGCATTTAGGAAACCTAAGTATTATTGCGGATTTTAGGAAACTAGGCTTGGTTATTTTGCATTTAGGAATACTAAGCTATCATTTTGCGTTTTAGGAATCTAGGCCATATTATTTTTTGCATTTAGGAATACTATATTATTATTTTGCATTTACGGAGAATGCTAGGCTATTATTTTGCATTTACGAATAGTAACTTGACCTTGCATTTAAAGAAAACTAGGCTATTATTTGAGACAGGTTTTTTTCTTAAATAATTCTCTCTCTCTCTCTCTCTCTCTCTCTCTCTCTCTCTCTCTCTCTCTCTCTCTCTCTCTCCACTTCAGGGAGTTACCACCTACAACACTGGTTTCACTTACATCCCTTAAAAGACACCTACCATCTATAAATTCTTACCATTGGACTTAATGGAGTAGGAATCGTAGCATTACAGGAAAGCAATGCAGAAACAGGTGTCTAGTAATATAAGTAACAGGGAGCATGAAATTGGAAAGAGGTAAAGATATGTACATTAAAAAAATCTATAAATGCATTCACCGGAAAATAAATCAGTCCAAGAGATGCATTAGGGCTAATATCATTTTAGCTATGATTTGCTCTCTCTCTCTCTCTCTCTCTCTCTCTCTCTCTCTCTCTCTCTCTCTCTCTGCTTTCATCAAAAAAAAAAATATATATGATAAGTGTGGGCGGTATGGCAACACCGACACCCGGCCAGGGGATTGCCAGACCTCCCTCCTCCTTCATCTTCCTACCTCCTCATCCATTCATCCATCCATCTCTAGATTTGTCCCTCCGTGGAGCGACCATGGACCTTTGTCGGGTGACAGCTAGCCCATGAGTTGGGCTGCAGATATGTAAGAAGAGTCTTAATTTTCCTCGTTCCTTCCTTCCGTCCTTCGTTCCTGTCTGCCTCGATATCTGTCCCATATTTATATTTGCTTTCTTCATGCCTCAATCTCCTCCGTATCTTCTTTTTCTTCATCTTAAGCATGTTCGTAGGTAACAAGACATCGAACGGCAAAGTTTCCTTGACGTAAATGTGCAGCAAACAATGAAATAATTGAATTCGTAGATTACGATTTAGCAGTTTGCCTTAAAGGAAGAAAAATGGGAAAAGAGAATGGGTTTCTTGAACCAGCAGCTGGAGGGCCTCCTAGGATTGGCTGACGGTTCTGTAAACGTGCTTGCATTTCGCTGCAAGGCCAATGACGTCATCAACCAATCAGCGGTCTCGCTGACTTAGCGCGCCTCTAACTACCATCTGAAGTTTGCTTCGTGAATCTGACGCTAATGTCGGTCGCTAAATCAATAGTGCGTAGTTATGTTGGTTCGTAGTTAGTGAGTATATTTGTGGATTCCGCCCCTGTATCGCACGCAAGGGGCCTCTGGCGGCGAGGAGGTGAACTGATAGCCAATACGGTCTATTCAGCGGTTCTTAACCTGGGGGTCTGGATCTCCTTGGAACGAGGTGAGTAGTTTTGAGGAATATTGGAATCTTTTCGTATGATGTAAGGTTTTCTGCATGTTATACCGTATCAACAACTTCTGTAATAAGTGGGAAGAGTTTTACAATCTGTAATAACTTGCTAATAAGTCAATGAAGTAGTCAAGACAAATACATTATAATTTTACTGTGTACACTAGCTTATAATGTTGCATTTAGTTAAACCAGACTATTATTTTGCATTCATTTACACTAGGCTATTATTTAGCATCTAGGAATAATATGCTATTAATTCGAATTCACGAACACTAGGCTATTTAGGAATACCAAGCAATCATTTTGCATTTACGAATACAAAGCTATTATTTTGCATTTGGGAGACTAGGCTATTATTTTGCATTCATACTAAGCTATCATTTTGTATTTAGGAATCTAGGCTATTATTTTGCATTTAGGAATACTATATTATTATTTTGCATTTACGAATACTAGGCTATTATTTTGCATTTACGAATAGTAAGTTATTATGCATTTAAGAAAACTAGGCTATTATTTTCCATTTACGAATACTAAGTTATTATTATGCATTTAAGAAAACTAGGCTATTATTTAGCAGGAACGTTTTTTCTTAAGATAATTCTCTCTCTCTCTCTCTCTCTCTCTCTCTCTCTCTCTCTCTCTCTCTCCACTTCAGGAATTCCACCTACAACACTGGTTTCCTCACATCCTTAAAAGACATACCATCTATAAATTCTTCGTGGACTTATGAGTGAATCATGTATTACAGAAAGCAATGCAGAACAGATGTCTAGTAATATAAGTAACAGGGAGCATGCAATTGGAGAAGAGGTAAGGATATTACGTAAAAAAAAAATCTATAAATGCATTCACCGCAAAATAGATCGGTCCAGAGATGCATTAGGCTAATATTTTTTAGTATGATTACTCTCTCTCTCTCTCTCTCTCTCTCTCTCTCTCTCTCTCTCTCTCTCTCTCTCTCAAGCAAGAGTGGCTTTAAAATACAGAAACTGAACGGGCAGAAGAGATGTTAGTGTCGTCTTTTAGCGGTGCATAAGTGTTTTGTATATCTTATTGATACTAACACGAACTGAAATAAAAATGTGACTTCATGGGTCCATGAGCATTATCAGTGGCAGGCTACATGCAAAATTTAGTGAGGCTAGGACAAAAATAAAGTCATGACGCCTTAGTTTTGTTTTCAGAGTTTGCCTAATATTTAGGCGGTTCCGCCGACACCCGTCAAGGATACAGGTCGATGGTTCAACTCAAAAGTTTTTCAGATAATCATAGAAACGTCAAAGAGACTACTGGCTACATCTAAGGCTGTGTGCTTGCAGCAACACAAGCTGCAGTTTCTTAAAGTGGGTGACTTTGTTATGCTTCGAGTCCCAGAGACATTCGAAGTTGCCCCTAAATTCGTGGGCCCACGCCAGATAGTTAGACAACTAGGTGGACACAAATTTGAGCTTCATGACCTCATTTTTTAATTCGTATGGAATTGTGCATAGTGATCGTCTCAAAAAGACTGACGCCCAGCCTGAGGTCATTGATTTGACTTTAGTTGAACCCGCGAGAACCGGCTTTTTGCCTCAGCCTGACGATGCCTTGTCTATCTTTCCACCGCACGATTATAAACTTCGTCCTCGACAATAAGAGTTTTTGCTTGGTTCAGGAAATGTTGCCCTCGCCTTCTACTTCCTTCTGCACTCTGCTCTGGCTGGAGACCCTGCGCACCTCAAGCCGGGAGCCCTCTCTGCTCATTTGGGCCGGGTTTCTCTGGTTGAAGATGTCCTGTCGGTCCAGTACCCGTTTACTGCTCAGGTAGAAATACCGGGCACTCTGAGGACTATAACGGAACAAGTGACTGAGGTTGTGTTGAAGCTGGATAGGAATGCTCCTGTAGGTATCACGCGTCTGATGCATGAGCGCATATGGTACTTGAATGACACTCTAACCCTGGCTTTGGAGAACTACGCAGACCTTTCCTTTTCTAACCGTACTAAGCGGGGCTTGGTCAATGGGATTGGACAACTTTTTCTCTTTTCCTTGTCAGAGATTTACAAAGGGCTTTAAAAATAGGAGAAGACACCAACTAACACCTTTGTTTGATATGCATGCCATACACCACTACTATCCCTTGCTGAAGTCATTCCTGCCGCCGGAAGCTACGTATAGTGATTCACCTTCCTTCGAGTCAAAGGATGAGTTTGAGGCTTATCAGTTGGAACCTTTCCCTTTCTCTGTCAATGATTCGGTGATGGTGCTAGACTTACCTGCCACAGTGGTATTAATTCGTAATGATTTGTCGCTTTATGCAACGGGCCAGACGTCAGACCTGGGACTTCAAAACTGAGTATCACAGTCTCTATTTTGAAGGATCAACTTAGAGAGATTGCAGGTCACCTGGCGGTACGGGTGGCTTGTTGCCTACGTTCCGTCAATTTGACGACCTTTCCGGAGAAGCTCCATCATGGTGGCCGAAGATATGCCAGCCGTGGCAGGCATGGTGGGCAGGGGCAAGCCAGCCGCGGTGGATATGGTGGGCGGGGGCCTAGACCAGACTGGTTGAGACGCAGTTAGTGGTGTACCGAATGGCAGAGTGGTGGGTGCGTAAGCTGGCGGTGGGGGTCTGTGAAGGGGTGGTGGGTACCAGTAGTTGAATGGTGACACGCCCTGAGGTAGTGAGGTGATCAGAGATGCTACGGTTTCGTTCACCCGGTGTGTGAGTGCGGCCACGTCGGGGTTTGGCGGCTGCTGCGGTGGCGGTGACGGCTGGCTTGCTGGTGTTGCCATGTACACGGAGCGCGGGAGCCGAGGCGGGGCGGGGCCGACAGGTGTGTGGTCACTGTGGTGGGCGGTGGTGTACGGGCCGCATATTCACGAGAAGTAGCACAGATTTTCAGCCCCGCGCCGCGCTCCTCTCTGATTCCCGGCTGGATCTCAAGCTCCGCCCACCTCCTCTGCGCCTCTTTGCCTCTGCCTCGCTGTCAGTGTCACACACACACACTCGCACACTGTGTGTGTGTAGTCCATGAAACAACTTTCTCTCTATCTCTCTCTCTCTCTCTCTCTCTCTCTCTCTCTCTGTCACACACACACACACACACACATTCGCATGTGTGTGTGTGTGTGTGTGTGTATGACAGCGAGGCACAGGCCGAGAGGCGCAGAGGAGGTGGGAGGAGCTTGAGAGCCAGCCGGCGAATCAGAGAGGAGCGCGGCGCGGGGCTGAAAAGTTGTGCTACTTCTTGTGAATATGCATACGGCACAGCAGAGTCGTCCATCCCGTAGGCCAGGGCGGCAGCGCCCAAGTCGTGAAGCGTGGGGCGAGGCGCGGCCATCACGGCTGCACCAGGCACCTCTCACTGCGCCATAATGTAGATGGAAACGCGTTGTTGGTGCAGAGCGTTTACTAGTGCTATGTACAGAGGTCTGAGTTGTGTGGCGACCAGTGGGAGACTGCCTGCCCGGAGTGTGGTGGAGGCTCAGGGCCAGATTCAGAAATGAGGATGTATGTTCGAGGATGTAACCTACATCATTTAGACTTACACCCTCCTCACATCCTTTGCTTCATCTGAATTCAGAAAAAAAGGATGTGGGATCAGAGAGCCAGCTGATTGGGCGAAAGCATTCATGACGTCATCAGGCTCGCCAGCGAATCCAAATCGCTTAAGCAAAGCGTGCCAGCCAATCACAAGGCAGCCGCGGCATCAGCTGTGTGGGAGAAAAGCTTGGAGGAAAAATACGGTGTATTATTCCTCCAAGGATAAAATAATACAGAAGTAAGAGATAAATGAAAAGAACAAGTGTAATAGTAGAAAACAAACAAAAGAATAGAAAAGGGAAAAGCGGAAAGACCAAAGTAGGCTAAAGTAAAAGGAAAATAAAATAGAAAAGCAAGACATCGTGTAGTCAAATTGTACGGAAACAGAGCTCAGAGCAGAGTGAAGTATCTAAGAGTTTAGACTTAAGTATTTGAGTCTAAATAACGAAGAAGGACCTAAGAAGCGATTCAAAGCGGTACAGGTCAAAAGAACACCGGTCTTCCTCTTCTTCTTCAGCCGTTGGCGGACCTGACGGCTATAGTGAACTTTACAACATATATTCCATCCACGCTGTAGCACATCACTTTAGCCCTATAAGCTCTGACGTTTTCAAATTTTCGCGCTTCTAACACCTAGCATCGTACTCATTTATCTGAACAATGATAACACTCATGAACACCAAGTACTGGTACCGAATCACTAGTGTAAAACAATAATGAATAATGAGTGAAAAGAAGTTGCTGGAAAGAAAAAAAAGGTATAAAAAAACGGAGGTAACTCCCTCCTTCCCTCCCTCCCTCTGTCGCTCGGCACAGGCTACTACTGCAGAGCGAGGGATATTCCCATCACCTTGGACACAGTTCTTGGTGACGGAAATCGAGGTGACCGACATATTGGTGCTTTTCTTAAGAGACCCGCTTGCCCGACGATATGTAAACAAACTACACGTGAAAGCCCAAATACAGCATCAAAGGTCGCAAGTGATTGGCTATCCAGCCCAACCTGAATGATGTGAAAATATTGCAGAAGTTTCAAAATATTTTGATAAATAGAAAAAAAAAAAAAAAAAAAATAAATAAATATATATATATATATATATATATATATATATATATATATATATATATATATATATATATATATATATATACGATTTTTTTTATTTAAAAAACATTACATTCAGTTCATCACATATTTAAGAAATTTTTTAACATAAATGAAAAACTTGCAAGTGGTGAAACTAAAATAAAGAGCCAGATTTTTCAGTTTCTTATTTTTTTTACATTATTTTTTTTCACTCGCGCTTAAGCGGTTCACGATTTTTCGTGAAAAAAAAAAAACAGAAAAAAAATGTATCTTTATTGCCTCTTCATGCCTCTTTAAAATGGTACCTAAAACATTTAAATCTAGCACTGATTATTTATTATTACTATTCGCCAAAATTACATATTCTAAGTTTGCAAACATGTTTCTAAGCATATTCCTGATGCATGCTAGCTCTTGATATTGCACCTGGTCCCCCTTACAATGTAGGTAAAAATAAAATGTTTGTGTTTGGGTAGGCGGTGGCTGAGTGGTTAGCATGCGGGCCCCCCATTCACCGCTTTCTTGACGATGCGGCTTTGAATCCACCGCTACCACCTGGAATTTTTCAGTCACCGCCGAGCGGCCTAAGACTACCCACATGCTGTCCTGAAGACCACCCATCAACCCGGACTCTAGAGGACCGTCCAAGTGAATCAAGAATGAGCTCCGGGGGACAGCATGAGCCGATAATAGATGGCGCCACTATAAATACTTGCCTGCGCCATGACGGGCTAAGGCCGACCACCAGGCCCCTCAAGAAAGCATATCAGCGCTATAGGCTAACACGTAAAAAAAAAGTATTATCCTTCTAAGAACTAGGGTTTCAGAAGGCGCGACCTTCCTCATTGTCACCAGGTTTTATCAATAGTTTCCAGCCGCATACCCCTTTACTGACACGTATTTTCTGCTTTTTCTTTGATCGTTTGGCTGGAGTCTGTGAGCATTTTCTCTGTTTTTCCTGGATCTATCATCATACGACGCTCTGAGAGTTCTGAGCTGGCCGTCGGCTCCACATTATGCTTTCATGCCTAGCTTCACAGCCAGACGTGCGACTTATCGAAAAAATGCATCAGAAATAATAATAATTACCTGTGTAATAATATTTTACCATAAATATCGATGTATAAACAAAAAACAGCTGTCGTTCACGTGAGTCAGGGGGTGCGCGGTACCTTTAAATTTGCCCTTTAAATAAAGATTTTTTTCCAAAACCGGCCACTGGTGAATTGTCCAGCCCACATTATCTCTCAGTGGCTTTAACTTATTTTCCATATTTTTTCGTAAAATCACTACCGGACGGTCACCCGTTAAGTCTCGCTGAGTAGGGGAGTATTATGACCAATGGGGGATGCCGGTCCATGGGGGAGAGGGGGGGGGGGGGACACAAGGGAGGTGGTAGCGAGATAAAGAAAAAAAAATACAAGCGGCGGAGAGGGAGGGGTATTTAGGGCCCAACCACCCCCGGACGCGCAAGGGGAAGTAGGGCTATATGATGACCAACTCGGGATGCAGGTGCATGGGGGAGAGAGGTGATGGAAGTCTGACCAGAGGAGGAGACTTGACACTTGGATGATGCCTAAATGTAGTGACATACTATGCCGCGTGCTGTAGCGGTTTGCCGTCGCCGCGCGGCAAACCGCGAAAGTTTGAACCTGACATACTATGAGCGGCAAACCGACCTCCAGTGCGGTTCAGTGTTGTTCGGACATCAGCGGAGGATGGATGTGGCAAATTTCTTTAAAATTGCAACTACCACTTTTCTTTGTTTGTTCTTCCTTGCTGAGGGAATCCCATTCTTCGTAGACGCCATTAGCTACAGTTACCCAGGCTTTATCTTTTGCCAGTCTATCTTTATACTGATCACAACCCTTGTCCCAGATAGCAGGCTGTTGCTCTACCATAGAAATAATCACTTCCGCAGACATATTCAAAAAGTTCACAATTGATATCTGTATATTATTTCTGAAAAACAAACAGGAGTGTGAGCGAGAAACAAAGTGCACCTGATGAATGCTTCAAAGCTACTGCAGATCAAAGTCATCACAGGCAGGGTTGCCAACTTTGGAATTATAATATTACTTAATGATAGTATTATCTTGTTAGTTTAAAGCCACTTCTACCCATATTGGTGAGATTTGTATTAATAGTGAAGCAATGAAAATATAAGGAAATAATAGAAGTGATACATTGAGATTTTCAACATACTTACATTAGTAGAAATATATATATACCAGAGAAGATTAGTGTTTTCCCGCCGCCGCGGCATAGTATGTCAGTAGCCATAGCTTAACATGTGTTGACTCTGAAAACCGCGACCGCGCGCGGTCGCGGTTTTGATTCTCCGCCAACATTTGCGGCAGAAAAAATCAGACAGCAACCGCGCCCGCGCGCGGCGTCGGTTTCCCTAGTATGTCAGGTCCCATAGGATAACACACGCTGGCGGTTTTTTTTTCACCGCTGCCGCGCGCGGCAACGGTTTGCCGCGTCTAGTATGTCACTACACTAACACTTACAACACTCCTACTTGTGATCAATTTAAATTTTACCTCTGGCCTTAAACGCCATCACCATTGTCCTGCACAAGGTCTTGGACCCAAGGTCTTGGACCACCCCAAACAAAATGCAGCAATCATTTGAGGGCGGAGTGTAATATGCTAGAAGCGGACCCAAACACCTGGCCGTCCTAGTGTTGAGGGGGAGGGCGGGTTGTCGAGATGCTTGACTTTTTAATGTTTTTGATAAATTACGTCAAAGGCGAGACTGATACACTCAAAGCAGGTACTCAGCAAATATTGTAATACAAACAGAATTTAAAAAAAAAGTTCAGTTATGATTTATTTCGCAGGGTTTTCATGCAGGAAAGATTTTTAAAGAGAACCTTGCATTGGTCATTTATATTCTCGTTTACCAATAAATAAAACAACGAGAATGATCAATCCATTTCTATTAACAACAGTATCACTTATTGCATTGACGTGCAATAGGTGCACCTAACATCGCCAAATGTGGGGTACAAACTTGGCAGAGTAATTGTTTTTTGTGCCTCGAGCGACGGTAGTGAGCTAAAGAATAGCCTATTCGGATTTTTTATTTTATAAATGATCCACGATACATACTATAGTTAACTCGCGCTTAAACAGAGTGGAGTCTAAGGCTCTTCGTCTCATCAGCACTCCTCCTCCTACTGATAGTCTTCTACCTCTTAAATTCCGTCGCGATGTTGCCTCTCTTTCTATCTTCTATCGCTATCTCCACGCTGACTGCTCTTCTGAACCTGCTAACTGCATGCTTCCCCCCCTCCCGCGGCCCAGCTGCACACGACTTTCTACTCATGCTCATCCCTATACTGTCCAAACCCCTTATGCAAGAGTTAACCAACATCTTCAGTCTTTCATCTCTCACACTGGTAAACTCTGGAACAATCTTCCTTCATCTGTATTTCCTCCTGCCTACGACTTGAACTTTTTCAAGAGGAGGGTATCCTCCCGAAGTTGACCTCTCTTTCGGCCACCTCTTTTGATTCTTTTTTTTGGGGGGGAGCAGCGAGTAGCGGGCTTTTTTTAATTAGTTTCCTTTTTTTGTGTGCCCTTGAGCTGTCTCCTTTGTCTTAAAAAAAAATCAAAGCATGTGCTTATCTTTGTATTCATTGATACACACACTGGTAATATTTCTGTGGTGTCTGATTCACTTAACTGAGTAAAATTCTAGTGTGATAAAGTCACAAATTCGTGTCACTAGTAAAACTGAAATCAGTAATGTAAGTTATGCCTCCATGAAATATACACAAATATAAATATGAAAGCTCACGAAGTCACAATAATTAACATCACCTGCTTTGCGCAGTAAAAAATGCTTATTGAAGTTATCTGATACCCGTAAAATGGCGTGCGCTGCTGCCTCGGCCCACAGATGTCGTATAAAATAGGAACATATTTTCATATTATTGTTCTGTTTATTCAATGTCCTTTCTGTTAAAGAAAAAGAACACTTATAATTTTAGTTATTTTTTGGTTATAAGGATTCTTTACGAAATACAATTATAACGAAAACACAATTATATAATTATAACGAAATACAATTATATAAATTAGGAGACATACTGAATCATGGATCGGCTATGGTGATGTTAGATGCGCCTATTGTTACAAGTCCCAGAGAAACACAGGTAATTTAGGATAATTGAAAGAAAAGTTGAAGCTTCGTCGGGGCTGACCTGACACACCCTGGTTGTCAACTCTAAATATACCTCATAAAATAAAATTGGATTCTGGCCACACGGTCCACGGAGCAACCTCAGCTCGCTTTAGAACGTTTCAGTAGTGATGGGGAACCGAGTACTGTCTACAAACCGTAATTCGGTTTTGATTACTTTTCAAAACCTAGTAAACCGAGTACCGAATGATTACTTTCCTTTCAAGCGACAGGTAGACATCAGATGGTACAGGATTGGCTGGGCGGAGTGGGGTGGGTGGCAGTCTTATCACCAGGAGTCTAGAGGGGGGTCAAGGGGTTGCTAAAGATGAGAAGTGTTGAAATTCGTCTGATGAGAGAGGACTTAGAAATAATGTCTATAACATTCTATGTGAAATGAATACAAATATTTAATTTTCCTCTTATTTCCTAAGAGCTACACTACTCCATTCCTGCTCGAGATAAAAACAGAAGGGTCAAGGTCTATAGATTATAAGACATATGTAGGTAGGTATACGTATATGAGGCAAATAATTAATACACCTATGCATATTCCACGTGTTGCATAATCAGCGATTTAACTGCGATCATGGGTTTCATTTTCATGGCTGATGATCTATAATGTGACTTGCCAAGTCGATTACTCTTGCTTTATTACTCCATCATCTGTCAGGGGTTGTGCACAGGAGTTGGGCGTTCTACTGGTGATCTTGCATTCTTAAGACTCCTGGTCATCCTCTCTTAGCCGTTTCGGTGAAACTTTCTCAGTTGCGCTAGATATATCGAAAGCTTTCGATAAAGTCTGGCACAACTCTTTGCTTTCTAAACTACCCTCCTACATATTCTATCCTTCTCTCTGTACCTTTTTCTCCAGTTTCCTTTCCGGCTGTTCTATCTCTGATGTTGTGGACGGACACTGTTCTTCCCCTAAACCTATCAACAGTGATGTCCCGCAGGTCTCTGTCCTGTCTCCTGCTTTCTTTCTGATATTCATCAATGATCTTCTTTAGACAACAAACTCTCGTACCCACTCATATGCCGACGACTCTACTTTGCATTATTCAACTTCTTTAAACAGAAGAGCCTCCCAACAGGAATTACAAGACTCTAGACGGGAGGCTGCAGAACGCTTAACCTCTGACCTTGCTATTATTTCCGATTGGGGCATAAGGAACCTGGTGTGCTTCAATGTCTTAAGCTTCTTATGTTCTTAACTCAATTTCTCCATCTTTCAACTCGACATAATCTTCCAAACACGTATTCCCTATCCTTCGACAACTCTCAGCTGTCACATTCTTCTTCACTAAACATCCACGGTCTGTCCTTAACTCAAAATCTTAACTGGAAACTTCATATTTCTTCTATCACTGAATCAGCTTCCTCGAGGTTGGGCGTTCTCTATCGTCTCCGCCAGTTTTTTTTCCCCACCGCACAGTTACTATCCATATACAGGGGCCTTGTCACGTGATGCGTGAGTGATATGGAAAATTCCCGTGCCTAACATGGCTCGGCTATGCGGACAATTTGTCTTTAAATTGAACAAGTAGACGATATGGATACATCTAGAGCCCAGGTTGATGGGTGGTCTTCAGGCCAGCGTGTGGGTAGTCTTAGGCCACTCGGCGGTGACTGAAAAACCTCAGCTGTGCGGCGTCCAGGATTCGAACCCGCGTCCCTTCTGGAGCTCCTGAACGCGGGACCGTCACGCTAACCATTCAGCCACCGCCTCATGACACTTGTAGCTGGTATTCTTCCTCACTTTGGGCTTACGTGTGGAGTGACTACACACGTAGCAACGGCCCACGCCCACTTTCCTGGTACCAGTAGGAGGGAGGGACTCTATGTAGTGCCTATCCATGAAGTCACGTGCCTCAAGTCTGTCAGGAAGTGCATCCGAGTGTCGTCTTGGAGCCTGTGCAGTCACCTGGCCGAACCTCTCAAGCAGCTGAGTGATGACAGTCCGACTGAACTGTCTCAGAGAAGGCTGAAGTCGCTCACCGACCTGGGTCATGTACAGTATGTATGCATTGAGCATACACATGTCGATGACGTAGAGAAAATACTTTTTGTACCATTTACAGCCCTTTCTAAGACAATCGATGAATCCAATCATCATGTCGGACTTCTCCACCAACCGCATGTTGATATTGGTGTCAATGATTGCATCAGGCTTCATTTTCTCCTCACCCGTCTTGAAGTTGACTTTCTCAGAATCCTGCAAGTGCCCCACGTGCTCGATAGTAAGGATGTTGACGGGCTTTTTATCATGCCATCTAATTGCTAACATCTTCCCAGACTATTTGAGCTGCACCTCCCCGACGAGGCGTAGGAAACACAGGCCAGTGTTTCCTGTTTTGTTTTACGGTGCCGATAGTGCCCACTCCATGCTCCTTCAGGCACTTGGTGAGAGCTGTGTAGTAATTGTCCGTATACTGAACACCAAAGTATCTTTCCAGTAGTACATTTACAACTGAACCTGTGAAGCCGAGTGATGTGATGTGAGTGAGTTGATGTCAGCATCGCTTGCCGTATATATGACAAAGTCCAACATATACCCCGTTTCGCAGTCGCACAACATAAACATTTTTATCCCAAAACTGTGTCGCTTGCTAGGAATATATTGATTGAAGGAAAGACGCCCCCTGAATAACACAAGGGACCCATCAATTACCACTTTTTGCATTGGTTTGAAAAAAAAAGCAAGGAACTTCCCCTTGATGATGTCCATTATCTCTCTGATTTTCAAAAGGGGGTCGGTGTCTGAAGGGTACATATTATCAGCAGAGTGGAGATAACCGCTTAGATGGCCCTGAATCGGTCCCTAGACATATATTTTCCTTAGACTGGAGTGTAAATGGTGTCATCGTGAGCCCAGTAGTCCTCTAGGTTATGCTTTCGCACGTGAGGCATGAGCAACATCAACGCCAGGAAAACATACATCTCATGTACAGAAAGCGGGGTCCATATAATCATTTTTGCAGAACCCACTGAGTCAAATGTGCACTGTTCTTAATGACGATTGGTTTCCTCACACATTCGCTGAACTACTCTTTCATCCAAGAAGGCCAAAAAGTAGTCCACGTATTTTTGTTCTGCATCCACTGGGAAGACAGGCTGAATCCCAGTATTCGCCATGTCGAATGCTGGACTGTCTAGTACAAATTCACTGCCATCATTTCACACAAATGCACCGCAGGACTTTCTGGCAGGGTTGCCAACCGTACGATAATTATCGTACATATATGATAATTTTACCGTTGGTACGATGTATGATAGTGTTTTTAATAATCGTACGTTTTGTACGATAATTTTACCAAACCGTACGATACGATACGATAATTACACGGATTTTTTATTTTTTTTTCGTTGGGGATATACCCCAAGGATAGAAGGCGGTGGAGTATATGCTACATGAATAATAAAATTATAACATATAAGAATGATAAATCGATGTTTTGGCTGTATTTTGTTAATATGGTGGTTCGAAGTCGGGGTCGGAAATCCAGATGTTAACTTAACGTGTCCTATCCCTGACTCCCTGTACCAGAGCCTCGGGCCGCTGCGACATCCCACACGCCGTTTAAACTGCGGCCAAATTTCAGGTTTGTAAGCATTGCATACGTGTCTTGTAATGTCAAAAGTGTTTAAAGTATGCGTGAAAAGTGATGGACAAATGATAGAATGACATTTCTACATCTGAAGCCACACAAGATTATCCACCCATCACAAACTAGGTGGCTATCATTAGTCGCCGTGGTGCAGAGGCTTATAGAGCAATGGGAAGCTTTCAAGTTGTTTTTTCAGACATGTGGTTGTCGGAAAAGCTAGGTGCTGCTGGACTGATCTTCAAAAGCTTGCATGATCCTTACATCCAACTGTACTACTGCTTTTTGGAGTAGGTCCTACCCAAGTTTACCTCTTTCAACACATATTTTCAATCAAATAAGACAGTTATCACAGAACTGCATGAGAAACTGCTGAGACTTTTCAAAGACCTTCTCCTATCTTTCATGGAGATAGATGATATCATAAAGACAGTGTTGATATCGTAGTTTGTCCAGGCAAGATGGCGGCAAGACAGCATGGCAGCTTTTATGGATAATGGCCAAATTCAGGAATGACATGGACCCCATAATTAAGATAGCCTACCATTAAATGGAGAGAATCCGAGAAACATAACAGTCAATCAGAAGAGAGCGTAAGTTATCTCATTTATCATATATACTGACATACAAGGTTTCAGGTTATCTCATTTATCACATTAACCGACATACAAGAGGTGTAGGTTATCTCATTTATCACATTTACCGACACACAAGGGGTGTAGGTTATCTCATTTATCACATTTACCGACATACAAGGGGTGTAGGTTATCTCATTTATCACATTTACTTACATACAAGGTTTCAGGTTACCTCATTTATCACATTTACCGACATACAAGGGATTTAGGTTATCTCATTTTTCACATTTACTGACATACAAGGGTAGGCGGTGGCTGAGTGATTAACGTGCGGGGCCAGCATTCATCACGACATAGACAATGTCGATTCAAATCCCCACGGTACCACCTGGGATTTTTTAGTCACCGCCGAGTGGCTTAAGACTACCCACAGGCTGTCCTGAAGACCACCCATCATCCCGCTTTCTTGAGGAAACCGGACAAGCGAATAAAAAATAAGTTCCAGGGGCAGGATGAGCCAAGCATAACTAGCTATAAAAACTATAAAAATTGCCGGCACCATGACGGGCTTGGGCCGACCACCAGGCTCCTGAAGAAAGCCTACTGGCGCTATAGGCTGAGAAGTAAACAAAACAAAAAGTTACCTCATTTATCACATTTACCGACATACAAGGGGTGTAGGGTACCTCATTTATCACATTTACCGACATTTAATGGGTGCAGGTTATCTCATTTATCACATTTACCGACTTATAAGAGATGTAGGTTATCTTATTTATCACATTTACCGACATATAAGGGGTTCAGTTTATCTCATCACATTTACCGACGTACAAGGGGTGTAGATTATCTCATTTCTCACATTTACCGACATACAAGGGGTTCAGGTTATCTCATTTATCACATTTACCGACATACAAGGGGTGTAGGTTATCTCATTTATCACATATCTCGACATGGAAGGGGTGCAGGTTATCTCATTTATCACATTTACCGACATACAAGGGGTGTAGGTTATCTCATTTATCACATATACCGACATACAAGGGGTGCAGGTTATCTCATTTATCACATTTACCGACATACAAGGGGAGCAGGTTATCTCATTTATCACATTTACCGACATTAAGGGTAGGCGGTGGCCGAACTGGTAGGGTACTGGGCCCACATTCACCGCGTGATGGACGACGCGGGTTCGAATCCCCACGCTACCACTCGGATTTTTCAGTCACCGCCGAGTGGCTTAAAACTACCCACATGCTGTCCTGAAGACCACCCATCAACCCGGACTCTAGAGGAAGCCGTCCAAGCGAATCAAGAACGAGTTCCGGAGGGGCAGCATGAGCCAATGCAAGATGGCGCCACTATGAACACTCGCCTGCGCCAGAACGGGCTGGGCCGACCATCAGGTCCCACCTGGAAGAAGCCTTGGGCCGACCATCAGGCCCCACCAGGAAGATGCCTACTGGCGCAACAGGCAACGACGTAAAGGAAAAAAAAAAAAATTACAAGGAGAGCAGGTTATCTCATCACATTTACCGACATACAAGGGGAGCAGGTTATCTCATTTATCACATTTACCGACATACAAGGGGAGCAGGTTATCTCATTTATCATATTTACCGACATACCTCATTTACCTCATTTACTGACATACGAAGGGTGCAGGAAGAAACTTTCATATTTCAAGCAATTTTCAAATTCAAAACATACGTCAACATTTAATTTTAAAAAGATAAAAAAAAAAAACTCAGGTGGGACATATCGCGATAGGCAGTCGACAAAGACACGGTACTGTGTCGCAATGGACCGTATTGGCTATACAGGCAGCGCCACACGTGGCCACTGATCAGTGAACTGTCAACGCAGCACTTCCATAGAACTCAAGCTATGTACTAGAATGCGTCTAAGGCTGCCTCCATGATACAAGGCCTTGGTGCCACCATCGCTCCAAGCCAACGATTATCTGATCGCCAGTATGGGTTCCGCAAGGGGCGTTCTACTGGTGATCTAGCCTTCTTAACTGACTCTTGGTCATCCTCTCCTAGCCGTTTCGGTGAAACCTTTGCTATTGCACTAGACATATCAAAAGCTTTTGATAGGGTCTGGCACAAATCTTTGCTTTCCAAACTACCCTCCTACAGTTTCTATCCTTCTCTCTGTACCTTTATCTCCAGTTTCCTTTCTGACCGTTCTATTTCTGTTGTGGTAGACGGTCACTGTTCTTACAATACATCTATTAACAGTGGTGTCCCACAGGGTTCTGTCCTATCTCCACTCTTTTCTGTTGTTCATTGATGATCTTCTTTCCAAAACGAACTGTTCTATCCATTCCTACGCCGATGATTCCACTCTGCATTACTCAACTTCTTTTAATAGAAGACCCACCTACAGGAAATTAACGACTCAAGGCTGGAGGCTGCAGAACGCTTAGCCTCAGACCTTACTATTATTTCCGATTGGGGTAAGAGGAACCTGGTGTCCTTCAATGCCTCAAAAACACAGTTTCTCCACCTATCCACTCGACACAATCTTCCAAACAACTATCCCTATTCTTTGACAACACCCAGCTGTCACCTTCCTCAACACTAAACATCCTCGGTCTATCCTTAACTCAAAATCTCAACTGGAAACTTCATATCTCATCTCTTACTAAATCAGCTTCCTCGAGGCTGGGCGTTCTGTACCGTCTCCAGTTCTTCTCCCCGCACAGTTGCTGTTCATATACAGGGCCTTGTCCGCCCTCGTATGGAGTATGTATCTCATGTTTGGGGGCTCCACTCACACAGCTCTTCTGGACAGAGTGGGCTTAGGCTCTTCGTCTCATCAGCTCTCCTCCTCATACTGATAGTCTTCTACCTCTTAAATTCCGCCGCAATGTTGCCTCTTTCTATCTTCTATCGATGTTTCCACGCTGACTGCTCTTCTGAACTTGCTAACTGCATGCCTCCCCCCTCTCGGCCCCGCTGCACTCGACTTTCTCATGCTCATCCCTAAACTGTCCAAACCCCTTTTGCAAGAGTTAACCAGCATCTTCACTCTTTCATCCCTCACGCTGGTAAACTCTGGAACAATCTTCCTTCATCTGTATTTCCTCCTGCCTACGACTTGAACTCTTTCAAGAGGAGGGTATCAGGACACCTCTCCTTTCGTATTTGACCTTGCTTTCGGCCACCTCTTTTGTTTCATTTTTAGGAGCAGCGAGTAGCGAGATTTTTTTTATTATTGTTTTCTTTTCTTTTTGTGCCCTTGAGCTGCCTCCTTTGTTGTAAAAAAAAAAAAAAAAAAAAAAAAAACTTGAACTCTATGGAAAATTCACCTTGGAGTTGAGTGGCCCGTGGCCGGACAGATGACCGACGGACATTTGGCCGAACTGACATTTGGCCGACAGACATTTGGCTGAACGGATATATGGCCGAACGGACACTTGGCCGACAGACATTTGGCCGAAGAGAATTGGATAAAAATTGTATGAAACAAAAGTTTAAATGATATCAATTGTTAGGAAATTTGTTAAAAAAGATGTATTATAAAATTTAAAGTTCGTACATATTTTAAGGTAAAGGTAAAGTTGGGGGCATACGCTGTAGCAGCGCGTGGCCTCAGTGCTCATCTCCGTAACATTGGCCCTCGAGCCTGTGGTGGGAGGGAGCCCATTACCCCGGGACACAGGGCCAGTCTGACTTCCGGATTACCACAGTTTACCTTCCCCAGGTTTCCCCAGGAACCCATTTATCGACCAGCCCGAGAGGGAGGATGAACTGCTGAGTGAGCTGCACGCCGACTGCCCGGACCGGGATTCGAACCCGTGCCCACGGAGTAGAAGCCAGGCACGCTGACCACTAGACCACTGAGGCGTATTTAAAGATTGTGGGCAATTGCCCTTATGAAATCAATTATCTGATACTCATTATACTTCTCGGTGATAGACTTCAGTCTTTTGTTAATAACGGGTGCTTCTTCTTTGGTTTTCTTAACTCTACTTCTGATACTACCTGCTCAGTTGTTAACTCCCAATCCGACTGCTCTTTTCTTAGATTTGAAACTAGACGGCAAAGAGTGGGGTGGGTGATTGCCATTCACTGCTCAAACGCCCTGTGCCATACTTCTAGAGAGTTTGTTGTCCATGGAATGCCTTTTGTGGTTCTCTCTGTTGTGTTCCACACACTGAATTCAAACGCTGGTCTTCGTCGTCATCCACGTTGTATAACACTAATCCATGTTGCTTCAAAGTAGCCAAGAAAGTCAGAGAGAAAAAAAAAAGCTTATTCATAAGTTTCATCATCTAGAGATGAGACAACAACATCACTAACTGACACAAATGCTAAACCTTAAACAGATTTGAGTCAGTGCATTTTAGGGGTAATTACACCAAGCCTGTAGTCCAAATTTTTGTATATTTTTTCACAAACACTGCCCAAAATGAAGAAAGCATCCATAAATGTTTGTGTTTGGGAAACATACAGAAATGATATTAAGAGCCGCCTTTTCATAATCAATGGTGACTGACACTGGATCAAGACCTGATCTTACTTGTTTCAGGGTGTTAAAAATCAAGTCATAAGTTGCTTTTTTTTGTTCTTGGCGATGCAGTACACTAAGGCAATATTATGGCTCTCATCTAGCATATCATATAATATTGTATACAATGGAAAACATAGTGGCGCTGAATCAAGAGATGTATTAAAATAAACAAAAATAATTCCATTTCTCTTCGACCAAATGTCTGTCGGCCAAATGTCAGTTCGGCCAAATGTCTGTTCGGCCAAATGTCAGTCGGCCAAATATCAGTTCGGCCAAATGTGCGTTGGTGAAATGTCCGTCGGTGAAATGTCCGGGAACCGAGTGGCCACATGTGGCGGTGCCTGTATAGCCAATACGGTCCATTCATCCACCCTTTGTTTGTAAACAAATCCCGCGCATGCGCAGATTGGATGGGATGTCTTAGGATACGAGGATGGCAGATGACACCACACCGGGTAGGACACGTAGCAATGGGTTTAAGTTGGATAAGTTCAGGTTCAACTAAGACATAGGCAAGAATTGGTTAACCAACAGTGGTGGATGAGTGGAACAGACGTAGAAGTCATGTGGTGAGCGCCAACACGATAGACACATTCAAGAAGAGGTTAGATAAGTTGTTGGATGGGAGGGGTATGAGGCGTAAGTTTGGTGCCGTGGTCCGGGCGGCATGTTGCGCTGTCTCGCGAGACCTCATTCCTCCTCCTCCTCTTGTTGCGGGGGGAGCCCGACGGGTTGGGGGGGGAGGGGGCGGGTCGAGGGAAGGAAAAGCCCTCCCCCCCGGTTAAGAAGGTGGGGGGTCGAGGCGTGGCGTAGCCCACCTTTTCGATTCGGTCTTGTTGTTTTACCGTACAGGAACTGACGATGCCGACATTAGATGATGGTAACACTGCAACAGAAAATGCATAACTGACAACTGGGGCTGGCCACTCGGTTGCTGGAGTGAACGGAAGCCCTACTGCTGCTCACACAACACTGTCTTGGCGTCGTGTAACAATTAAGTCCCGCCAAGCAAATAAAGCGACTTTGCGCTTGCGCGTCTCGTTCACGATGCCTTACAAGGATTAAATAAATTAACGATCAATAATTATCGCTTAATTTTATAAATAAAGACGCTTATTGAAGTAACTATTTAGCAACGTGTATAAAAAAAATTGTAAGTCCACAGTCACTTCTTGCCATGACAACGTTGACCACTTTCTTTTTCTGTGATCGGTGATCGGAAGTTAGTTTGTGAAGTTCCGATCTCCACAGTCCGATTACCTTTACAAAGATGATCCAATCTTTGCATTCCGATCGCCAATTGCTGTTCCGATCAGATCGGAAGATCGGATTATCGGACTGATGATCAGAAGTGCCAGCTCTTATATCTATATATATATATATATATATATATATATATATAGATATATATATATATATATATATATATATATATATATATATATATATATATATTTTTTTTTACAACAATGGAGGCAGCTCAAGGGCACACAAAAAGAAAACAATAATACAAAAAAAGCCCGCTACTCGCTGCTCCTAAAAAAGAAACAAAAGAGGTGGCCGAAAGCAAGATCAAATACGGGAGGAGAGATGTCCTGATACCCTCCTCTTGAAAGAGTTCTAGTCGTAGGCAGGCGGAAATACAGATGAAGGAAGATTGTTCAAGAGTTTAACAGCGTGAGGGATGAAAGAGTGAAGATGCTGGTTAACTCTTGCATAAGGGGTTTGGACAGTATAGGGAGGCGCATGAGTAGAAAGTCGAGTGCAGCGGGGCCGCGGGAGGGGGGCAGGCATGCAGTTAGCAAGTTCAGAAGAGCAGTCAGCGTGGAAATATCGATAGAAAATAGAAAGAGAGGCAACATTGCGGCGGAATTTAAGAGGTAGAAGACTATCAGTATGAGGAGGAGAGCTGATGAGACGAAGAGCCTTAGCCTCCACTCTGTCCAGAAGAGCTGTGTGAGTGGAGCCCCCCCACACATGAGATGCATACTCCATACGAGGGCGGACAAGGCCCCTGTATATGGACAGCAACTGTGCAGGGGAGAAGAAGTGGCGGAGACGGTACAGAACGCCCAGCCTCGAGGAAGCTGATTTAGTAAGAGATGAGATATGAAGTTTCCAGTTGAGATTTTGAGTTAAGGATAGAACGAGGATGTTTAGTGTTGAGGAAAGTGATAGCTGGGTGTTGTCAAAGAACAGGGGATAGTCGTTTGGAAGATGGTGTCGAGTGGATAGGTGGAGAAACTGTGTTTTTGAGGCGTTGAAGGACACCAGGTTCTTCTTGCCCCAATCGGAAATAATAGTAAGGTCTGAGGCTAAGCGTTCTGCAGCCTCCAGCCTTAAGTCGTTAAGTTCCTGTAGGGTGGGTCT